>NW_026985905.1:0-8765 GCF_018555375.3 Anguilla rostrata
TGACGTTGATGTGTCCAACATGAGCGCTCTCTCCTCTGGCTCTTTGGGACCTGGGTTCTCCGGCAAGGGTAGGCGACTCAGGGCGTCAGCGTTGCCGTGGTATTTCCCTGCCTCGTAAACGATGGTGTACTCGTATGCCATCAAAAGCACGGCCCAACGTCGGATTCGGGGAGGGACACGATCTGTGGGATTGCTTTCATCTCATTGAAAAGTGACAAGAGGGGTTTGTGATATGTCACAATTGTAAATGGATGCCCGTATAGGTATTTGTGGAATCTTCGGACTCCGAAGATGACTGCAAGCCCCTCCTTGTCTCGTTGAGAGTAGTTCCTCTCTGCTGAGGTGACGTGCGGGACATGAATCCTATAGGTCTCTCTGTTCCATTAGACATGCGATGACAAAGTACAGCACCAACTCCATATGGTGATGCATCACATAAGACAATGTCTTTTTCTGGGTCATAATGGACCAAGACCTTTGCGGACTGCATCAGTTGCTTTGAATGCTCAAAGCTGCTTCCTGTTCATCTCCCCACTGCCACTTTGTCTGTTTCCTCAACAGCTTGTGGACTGGAGCTAGGACTGTTGATAAGTTTGGCAGGAACTTATAATAATTAAGCAGTCCTAGATACGCCTTTAGCTCCGTCACATTGGAAGGTGTGGGTGCCTCTTGGATTGCTTTTACTAGGGATTGGGTAAACATCATTTACCAATAAAAAAAAAAAAATAATAATAATAATAATAATAATAAATGTGATTTTATCCATAGAAATATCTATACAGGAAGGCGAAATAAATGTTGTGGTTGCAATTGCCATCGTAGATGTCAGAAGGAAATGTGACTGACAAAAGAAAGTTTGCTCTCTTTGCAGTGGCTTGGGCTGGAAACAAGCTGTAAGATTGGGAGATGCACAATACTGCCCACTGATTGTATATAAGATCGCTGTGATGATGCTTTCCATAGAGGATTTCAGCTGCATGCTCCCATATTACTGAAAATGCTGTAGCGGTGGCTAGCTATAAGTGCATGACGAGTGCTGTGTGTGTTGTGTTGATAGAAGAGTACCGCTGGCTAGAGCTAGAAGTTAGCTAATTGTTGAATGGTCTACTTACACCACTATATCACCGAGGTTCAGAAAATGTAAGCCTGCATTTGGTTAATTTTATTATGCAAATTCTTTTATCTGAAGGTTTCTACGACAGCGATCGTGACCACAACATTTATTTTGCCTTTTTGTATAGCTATTTTTGCGGATAAATTATTACATTCATTCAATTATTGAATTAATTATGTTATTTTCTGTTAAAAACATTTAATTCATATCCAGGGAGATAGTCAACTACTTGCACGTTATATGACATTTGTAGCCATTTACTAATATGATCGCATTTCAGGCTGGAAAATAAAGTAAGTTGACACTGAAAACTTGTATGTAGGCCTACTCTTTTTACACCCAGGAAATGTATCAGGCATCAATAAAGGAACTGATAAAGAATCGGATCAATAAACAGAATCGGTAATGGAATCAGTATCAATAAATTCTTGTCAATTTCCATCCATAGATTTTACCTTCTCATGTACTGGATGTAGGCCCGTAGAGTCCACGTTGTGCCCCAGGAAGATTGCCTCACTGCCCATGAATGTGCACTTGCCCCGTTTCAGACGTAATCCAGCACTGTCCAGCCTTTTCAGTACCTCAGCCAGTGTCTGTAAAAAGGATATCGTCCAGGAAAACTGCCACATTGGGTATTCCTTGCAATACTCCCTCCTTGGAAGATGGCAGGACTTGAGGAGACTCCAAACAGTAAGACATTGAAAGTAAACAGACCTTTGTGTGTGTTTACCATCACATACTTTTTTAACTCCACGTCCAAGGGTATCTGGTGGTGTGCGTGACTCATGTCCAGCTTGGTAAATTTCTATCCTACTAACAGCCTAGCGAACAAGTCCTCTACTCTAGGGATAGGGTATTGCTCAAGCTTGGATACACAATTTACCGTCATAGTCTCGGTTTCTGCATCCACTTTAGCTCTCGTGGTGAATTACACTGGTCTTGGTTCGAAAAACCTAGGGGCTGCTTCTTTGTCCACATAGATTTTTGCAGGGGGGCCATTAAGTCGGCCCAGCTCCTCTTTGAAGACCTCTTCGAGTTGACTGAGCACCTCTTGTAATGTCAATTCCCTGACATCATTCACATGATTTACAGACCCCCAATCTATGCCCAGTTGCCTTATCCAGCCCCGGCCTAGCAGACTTGGTCCTGTTCCTGTGACTACCACCACCGGTAAGTTCTTAACAGTCTCTTTGTACTGTACTGTAACCTCTACAGTGCCCATTGTCTCTACCGGTTGACCTGTGTATGTCTTTGTGCCAAACAAGCCTGCCACAGGCCACCAAAGTGGCTTTCCAAGGGGCCCGCCAGCACAGAGACACAGGGAGATGATGTTCCAACAGTCCACATTTATTTACAAGAGTGGCAAGATGTTACAGCCAAGGAGCAGATGTAAAACTGTCATGACAGAGGCTCCCCTTGTGTGAGTGGGGATGGCAGATTTAACCTGTGCACACTGATTACCTCACTACGCACAGTTGCAGCCACTCCTGTTCCCAGGTCCAATTAGCCTGGCCAATTATCTAATTCTTAACCAATTATCCAATTGGCCAGGTCTAATTAGCTTGACCCAGGGTAGGTGTGGCTGCTTAAACCAGCCATCCCCACACCACAGTCTTAAGCTTAAATGGGTGTGGCTTAAGTTCTGGTACTTTGTCCCCATTCCACAGCTTAGTGTACTCAGACCTGTTCATCACTGTAACGCCACAACCTGTATCAAGCTCAAACTGTCTTTCCACACCATTCACTGTTAACCTTTTTGTGAAAGGTTCTTCTTTGGAAGTCCCTGCTTCCTTAATGTTATACATTGTGAAAACATCTGAGGACAGCTCAAACAGTTGACATTTGTAAATGTAGACTAAAAACATACCTTTTTTGCCTTGCCTTTACCTAGGATCAATTCTATTTTATCACTTTTTATTTATTTTATCACTTTATATTTCTTACATTTACTAATACTCTTCTTACTTGATTTTATTTTATTATTTTATTGTATTTTATTTTTGTTTTATTTTTTTTATTTGTGAAGTGCGTTGCATTGCAAAACCTTGTACGAAATGTGCTATATAAATAAAGTTTGATTGATTGATTGATTGAAAAACACTTCCTCATTTTTGTCCTCGTTTTCTTTCTCCACTCTGACATGATGTGCTACGTGTTTTTCCTTGTTTCTCCATCTTCCGCACTCCTCCCCCTTGAAACTTCCCAGCACCTGATGATGAGCTCTTGGACTGGCATGCTTTTTGTACGTGTCTTTTTTTTTACTCAGCCATGGCATGTTTCTTTTATGTAGCGACACTCACTGGCAATATGCTGCTCGCTTCTGCACTGTAACAAGCTTTCCGCCACCAGGGCCGGCCACTGGCATAAACACTCTATGCGGCTGTTTAGGGCCACAAGCGCTAGGGGTATCCACACGATCCAATTTTTTATTTTTTTTTTAGTTAAATAACCTTATTATTTTAAGCATCTATTTAATGGAGTGGTGTTTCCTACCGTACTTCCCCCCCCCCACCACCACCATTTTTTCACCCTCTTGTGTTCAGCCGCAGCAGTTCCGTACGTTCAGTGTTTTGTATTAACATTCAGTTGAATCGTTCTCTGTCAGGGCCGCCGTTCATGTCTTTCATCCTCTTCACATGACACTGAAGGGTATCTTTTATTTTCAAATGCTCAGACATTTAGCACAACTTCTCTTGACAAGCCTTTCTCTCAGACTCCCTTCCCTATGCTCCTCATGGCTACACGTAGTTGTATTCTCAACAATCACATACTGCCCTCTGCTGGTTAGAACAATTATACCTCTTCAGTCTTACTCTATTACATAACAAATTTTATTTTAGCAGTAATCTGGTATGCAAATGAGCCAGTACTGAACTGACAGTGTATGGCAATGCATGGAAGGGATACACTAAAACACCAGCAACAACTGCAAGTACATGACTTCACAGAAATGACTACATAATGTTATAGGTATAGGTCTGTAGAGTAAATGTATACCCCCTTTCATTTGGTAACAATTTTTAGTTTTGGCAGTAATCTGGTATGCAAATGAGCCAGTACTGAACTGAGAGTGTATAGCAATGCATGACCGGGTTATACTAAAACACCAGAAACAATTGCTGGGATTGTGATTTCAAAGAAATTATTGCATAATTTAAAAAAATACACATTCAAAGTAAAATTCCAGGCTTAATTTAAACCAGCCAAACAGCAAGCTAGTAATTTAAACTAGCCAAATAGCAAGGAAGTAGTTAGTAATTTAAACCAGCCAAATAGCAAGATAGACGCTAGTAGCTAGCGATTGTGAACAACCTGTATCTGAAATGTTTTTAAATAAAGGTAGGCTAAGTCTCTATAAAAAGCTCAGAAACCGTGGTTACTGTAATTACTCTTCCGGACTAATTAACGCTATTAACGTTAATTCGGTGCTTGTATTTTGATAGAAACTCACCGGAAGTTTTTACCGGAACTTATATACAGGAAGTCTAATTGTTGCTTAGCAGCAGCATGAGCAGCCGGCACAGTATATGGCGGTATGTGCTTCTGTTAGCTGACTTGTTTTGTTAAAATTCACAGTGGAAAAGCTATTTGGCAGATGCTGAACAAAACGGCATTGGGTTGCAGCTTCTAGTTGAACTCAGGTGGGAGAAGTATGGGGGATGATAAAAAAGATGGGAGGGGACAGGAGGGAGTGGAGTTATCCGGCTCTGACCGATGGAGATGGGACTGCAGTAACAAATAAGGAAAAGGCAGAGTTATTGGCAAATACGTTTGTTAGGGTACATAGCTCCAATAATTTATCAGTAGAAGGAAGAAGAGGCAAAGAGAAAACAAAGTCTGAAAATATGGAGGCTTTATGCAGAAAGGATAGTAATGATGATGGACAGAATGTACCTTTCAATATGGGAGAATTAAAAAGGGCACTAGATAAAACGGGAAAGACAGCACCGGGTAAAGATGAGATATGTTATAGCATGTTAAGACATCTGAGTGTAGGAAGTCTGGGGAAATTGTTGTCTCTGTATAATAAAGTGTGGGAAGAGGGGAGAATGCCAAGGAGCTGGAAGGAGGCGATAATTATTCCAATAAGGAAACCTGGAAAAGATGCCAGCAGGCCTGGAAACTATAGACCAATTGCCTTGACATCTCACATTTGTAAGTTAATGGAACGTATGATAAATGAGAGGTTAATGTATTTTTTGGAAAAAGGAGGTATGGTGGCGTCCTATCAAAGTGGGTTCAGGAGAGGAAGGAATACTATGGATCCAATGTTGTGTCTGGAGAATGAAATAAGGAAAGCGCAAGTAAATAAAGAGACAGTGGCTGCAGTGTTTTTTGATGTTGAGAAAGCGTATGATATGCTATGGAGAGAGGGACTTCTAATCAAACTGCACGTAATGGGAGTCGGAGGGAAAATGTTTAATTGGGTAATGGACTTTTTAGATGGAAGGACTATTCAGGTGAAGATAGGGTCAGATTTATCAACCAAATATGTTGTGGAAAACGGGACACCTCAGGGAAGTGTAGTAAGTCCAACTTTATTTTCCATCATGATAAACGACATATTTATGAATATCCCTATGGATATGGGGAAGTCATTGTTTGCAGATGATGGGGCTTTGTGGAAAAGAGGGAGAAATGTTGAACACATAGTGAAGAAAGTGCAAGATGGAATTAATCAAGTTGAAAAGTGGGGAACAAAGTGGGGAGTTAAATTTTCGGTTGAAAAACAAAATCTATGCTCTTTACAAGAAAGAAACTCAGGGAATGCAATTTGAAATTGTATGGGAATAATTTAGAGAAAGTTGTGAGTTTTCGTTTTTTGGGAGTATATTTTGATATGAGGTTAACATGGAGGGAGCATATTAGATATGTTGTTAGTAGATGTAAGAAAGTGATAAATGTCATGAGGTGTCTTGCAGGATTGGAGTGGGGAGCTGATATAGCATCTCTGAAATATATTTATGTAGCCTTAATTAGATCAAGACTAGACTATGGAAGTATTGTATATGGATCAGCAGCAAAATCTGTGCTGGCGGACCTAGATGTTATACAAGCCCGGGCCTTACGAGTGTGTTTAGGAGCGGTTAAAACTTCCCCAGTGTGTGCACTCCAAGTGGAAGCAGGTGAAATGCCACTGTGGTTGCGTCGGAAGCAGCTGATGGCTAACTACTGGGTTAATCTAAGGGGGCATGGAGATAGTCATCCAACAAAAAGGGTACTGCAGACAAGCTGGGAGAAGGACAGGATGGAAAAATCAAGTTTTGGATGGGCAGGAGATCAAGTGGCAAGAGATATGGGAGTATATGATAAAGAATTTGGCGAAACTGTGGTGTGGCCTGTTAGACCTGTCTGGGAATTAGAAAGTGTGGGGGTAGATCTAGAATTACTTAAGATTAAGCATAGTAATAAGAATGCTGACTTAGTTAGTGAATATTATAACTATAGGGACTGTAAGTAAAAAGGCAGTGTTCAGATTTTTACAGATGGATCAAAGGATCCGCAGACAGATGCGACAGGGGCTGCAGTTGCTGTGCCTAGTTGTCAAGTGGGAATTAGCAAGAGAACATCGGATTGTTTAAGTGTGTATGCTGTTGAATTGTTTGCCATATTGATGGCATTAGAATGGGCTGAACGGGGTAGGGTTAACAAAATAGTAATATGTAGTGATTCTGTGTCGGCCATTGCGAGTATTAAGACGGGTACAGCCAGAAATCACCAGGATCTGCTGTATGAAATCTTGTTCGCCAATTCAAGAGTGGTTAGGCAAGGGAAAAATGTTACATTCATGTGGGTCCCAGCACATTCAGATATCCCGGGAAACGAGAGAGCAGATATGTTGGCAAAAGAAGCAGTCAAAAAGGGAAGTGTTGAAATTAATATTAAGTTATCAAAGTCAGAGGGAAAGGGCGTTGTGTGGGGAAATATCAATAAAGAATGGCAGCAGCACTGGGATCAGGAGAGAAGGGGGAGACATTTACATCGGATACAAAATAGAGTAGGCAGTGTAAGAAAGAGGGGAGGAAACAGAAGAGAGGAGGTTGTAATATCAAGATTAAGAATAGGACACAGCAATTTACGCAGCACGCTTCATCTTATAGGTAAACATCCAACCGGTCTTTGTGAAATCTGTCGGGTACCAGAAACCTCAGAACACATTATCATTAACTGCAGTAAATATAGGTCGGAAAGGAAGGATATGATGGAGGAAATGGGAAGATTGGGGATAACAGGAGCAGGATTGAGGGATGTACTGGAGTGTGGTGCTAGTGGGCAGGGGAGGAGATGTTTTATCAACTACCTTCGGGGAACGGGACTGATAATAAAAGTGTGACAGGCAATAAGCTGTAGGAGTTAACTTACTCCGAAAGGTGGCAGTAATGCAACTTTCAAGGATGCAAGCTGCCGTTAAACAACACGGAAGAAGAAGAAGAAGAAGAAGCTTCTAGTTGAGGTAAGTTCATTTTTTAGTTAGCGTGGCTAACTTGTGCATTCGTTCCACCTAACCAACCACCTTACAAGTTAGTAGGTACGCTGATTTAGCTAACTTCGGCATACAATTTTTCACGACCAAGAATGCCTTACTTGTTTACATTCTCGACAGGTGTGACGGTGAAATAAATCTATCGCTGTTAAAAACGTTCAATCTGCTTATAGTACCGCCATAGCTGGGAGTGTTGCAAACCATATAGCGATGCACCCCCTTTAAAAGGGGAGAAGAAAAACTGCAGGCTACATGTGAACTTTCAATGTAGACCACTTGTCTGACTTTGACAACTTTGACTAAACTGGCTCACGTTTTAGTTAATAAAACTCAAAAGTAACTTAAACACTCAGTTATTACTAGTGGCTTAATAGCATACTAGTTCAGTAATTTATTATCATTGTCTGGAGCCTACATGAGTATATGTGACGCATGTACGTATGTTGTAAAGAAGTTCAAACATAAGCTTAAGTATATTTTCCGGGAGTGCATAATTGGTCAGAAGTGTACCAAGTACACAGTAATTTTAAGAAAGTATGCTTCATTAGTGGGCTTATAAAACCTCGTAGTGTCCACCTTGTTAAAGTTCTCTTCAGCCTGAAAGTATTAAGGTACATCTATCATATGCTATCATGAAAGACATTCAAGACATTCTTCACAGCTAAACCTATTTGTATTATTTAGTACACCTAACATTACGTGTTAGCTAGCTTGCTTACAATCGATTTGCACCCACTTGATTTAATGTGCTAAATGAGAGGACGCAAATTTTGGCTAGATTCCTCCTTCTTTTGTGACCATGTGGTAGAGCCTTGACTTTAATTCAAGGCTTTAACGCACTGTCACCCAGTAGGTAGCACACCACCTACATAAGTAATATTCTGCTCTCGGTTCGTACCACCTGCAACCAACTTGTTAACATTAAATTAACATTGCCACATTAAACAAAAACATCATCACTGTATTGAATCTGTTGGCGTCCTTATCATCTCATCCTGTCTACGACCTTAAGGTAATGATTTCATAGACTGTATTTAAGAGCAAGACACATTAAGACTAACAAACAAGTCTGTTTCTGTGGCGGGGTGGTGTGGTTAGGGGGGCCATCTGCGCAAAGTAGCGGTTTTAAAATGGCAAATGCAACCCGGGTGTTACAATTTGAAAGAA
>NW_026985906.1:0-10223 GCF_018555375.3 Anguilla rostrata
TGTATAAATGTATATATCTAATAAAAGCACAGCATCTGCACTTTAACCACATGTGAATTGTTTGATTACAAATCTAAAATTGTGGAGTACAGAGCCAAATCTAGAAATTGTCTTTGTCCCAAACATTATGGAGGACGCTCTATGATTAGTGAAGTGTGTGTGTGGGTGCATTTGTGTGCACTTGTGCGCGCATGCTCGTGTACACATCCGTGTGTGTGCCCACAGAAGGCCTCTGACTCCCCTCCCCCTGTTTTCAGATACAGCTCCCTCTCTCCTGAACTGAAGGACAAAGCGCTGGCCCTGTGGCAGAGGAAGTGGGACAAGTTCATTTCTGAGAACTCTCAATAGAGCCCAGAGCACAAGAGGGAATGACTGGGAACCAGGTGGCAAAGTCACACCAGGCCACGGGGTTCATGTGCCAGATAAATCCACAGAGATGTGTCCAGGACAGAGAGGTTCTCTTCCACTAAGCATGAGCCATGGTCCCAGTGTTGCCAACCTCTTGCCTTCGTTGTGTGCCTCCACTAAAAATAGTGAATTTGGAAAGATCTCAGGAAAGCAAATGCTGCCCTCTGGTGGAATGTGGGCTGTTTGCTCTGTGTCAGGAAGTGGTGCTGTAACCACAGTGCTGTAAGCTCCCACAAAATGGAGGAATCCCTGATATGTCTGGAAGGAAAGGTTCTTGAAACGTTCCATATCGTGGATATAGACAGCGCACTTTATTGGTAACAAAGTGAGAATTATCTGACTGACCTGACAATCTTAAACACTTAATGTATATTTTTAATATTTTAATCCCAGTGATTTTTATTTCACCAATCTGGAGCGCCCAATCACATTTCTAAACCTGACTCATCTCTGGTGTCAGCCTTTATCAGTTCAGGGGTGTGTATCATGAAACAGGATTACTGAGTTATCTGGATAACTGCACTGAGTAAAACCCAGAACCATCCCAAGTGCGGAATATGGACTGGAGTAAAAATAGCTGTTCTGGGTTTTACTCAGCGCAGTTATCCGGCTAAGTCAGTAATGCTGCTTTGTGATGCAGGCCCCAGGAGAGTATATATTAGCAGGTGTCTTATCTGAAGCATGTGCATACGTCTGCAGTCCACCAGCAAAACTGTGCAACTGCTTTGGTTGAAAGGCACCTAATATAACTTGAACCAGTGCTCTACCCTGAAAAGCCACACAAGAGTCCTTAAATACTTGATTCTAATATTGGATGCTGCAGCTGCAGGCTTGGTCTTCACCTGATGTGACTGAGGAAATGGAGACAAGTCTCAGTGATGTGTGAATGCTTTTATATGGATAAAGATTTTTACACTGTGGAGTTATGAGGACATTTACTGGTGTCGTCCGTTTAATGTTTTATATGACTGAAATTAGTAGTCGCACAGGAATTGCCTTAAAAGGCTATGTCATTTTTGTCTGTCACATTCTGCTTGCTTGTATTACTAAATTAAATGGGGAGTCTACGTCACACACAACAAAATGTTCTAATTGGCGAAAGAATAAGAATCTGCTATATTTTGCGGAAGTCATTCATTACATTGTTGATAAAGTAACTTACCAACTCTTCGCATTTTATGATTGATTTATTGTTAACAGTTATGTAATTACCAAATATTTCTGTTATTTTTTTGTAGTACAAACATGCGACCTATGTGTTAGTAGCTTATTTGGAATGTGCCCAACAGGACAAAAATCATCATTTTTTTTTCAGTATAGAAATTGTGACTATGTGAAATATTGCTACAGTTCATGACTTCAATTCTTTGGATTTTATGGCCATTTCCCAAACTCTCAAAAGGAGGGAAAAAATGATGTGCGTCTATTACGGTCAGCCACCAAATGGAAATCTGACAATAGGTTAACTCCAGACCACACACTTGTTACTAGTAAAACTCCATAGTTTTTAACAATACAAGGGACATGTCATTTGTGAATGGAACGGGTCTCATATTTAATACATGTGGAAAAATAGGACCAGTGTCAAGGTTTATGGTAATACGTGACTGAGATAAGACTGAGATTAAACATCTGATTAACTATGAACCAAGATTTCTATGTTGTCACCGTGTTACACCTAATACATTTTAAGTTTCGAGAAAAACGGTTACACTTTACAATACGGTCGCATGAATTGGCACTAACTAATGTAGTTGTACTAACTACTGAAAAGCTTTACATCTTTGTTAATGTATTTGTACATCGTTAGTCATGTTCACAATTACACCATTTAATGCCAATTCATATGGGAATAAAAAAACAGTTTTTGTTAACGGTTAACTAAAAAAAAAATTATTTTACGTTTTGCTAATGAACAAATAATGACTAATGCATAGTTAAATACATTAAACTAATAAATTAGTTAATGTATTTAACTACTAACCAATTAAAAGTTAATTTCATGCTTAATTGATGTATTTGCAAATCAGTCATTCATGTTAATACCTGCAATAATGTAAAGTGTTAGACGGGAAAGTAATAGGAAAAGGTTCCTTTAACATTTCTTTTCCATTTCTTGTACAACTTGCACGATCACATTTCTCATTTAACAAAACAATAATCCTGACTTTTAGATCGGCTACAAAAATGTAAACAACGTATTTTCTCTTTGTTGGTCAATACAAAACTTTATTTTTCAATCATTTGAAAAAGTTTATATTTCACCGAACAAATAGCCTTTTAAAGATAACGATAAAATTTTCTTTTCAAATGACCACTAGGCGACGCGCGATACCTTACCTTATCATCTTCGAAGATCTGCGAAGTTGCACTGCAGTTCCGCCAAAGAACTCAAAGTATTCTGCAGTCAATTAAAAAATTTAGTTGAAACCGATTCTAATTCTCACTTAATTTTACCAAGAGCACATTTAGTTTAGACATTGTTTTAATGTAACACTTCATACATCGTCAATAGTATTTTCTTGCTGATTTTAATAGTTTGCCTTCTGGTTCAAGTTAACGTGAAATATAAAACTCACCGTCACCAAACCGTCAAAGTGAATACATGCAGAAAGCAGCATAACCACATCGTCCCTTCCTGATTCCAGTTTAAACCAAAACAAACTGGTCATGCTGGTGACCAGCATGTTAGACGTAGGTTTGACAAAACCTACCTCCACTCATGCTGGTCTTGCTGATGACCCGTTTATGCTGTTCTTGCAGGTACATCTCTTTTATGTTTCTTGTTTTGGGATACCGAAATGTATAAACAAAAATAGTCCTTAATAAAAGCTGAGAATCAGCATTTTAGCCGTATGATATTTGATTGCAAATCTAAAATTGTGGAGTACAGAACCAAATCAAGAAAAAAAAGGCTTTGTTCCTAACATTATGGAGCTCACTGCATATAGGCTAAGCTAATAAACACACATATTTGCACGATATGACCCTTCTTAACATTCTGAGACACAACAGTACAACGGGCGGCACAGTGGTGCAGTGGGTAGCACTGTCGCCTCACAGCAAGAAGGTTGCGTATTTGAATCTCGGCTTGGGGCCTTTCTGTGTGGAGTTTGCATGTTTCCTCCGGGTACTCTAGTTGGTAAATGGACTGCATTTATATAGCGCATTTATCCAAAGCGCTTTACAATTGATGCCTCGCATTCACCAGAGCAATTAGGGGTTAGGTGTCTTGCTCAGGGACACTTCGACATGCCCAGGGTGGGGGATCGAACCGGCAACCCTCCGACTGCCAGACAACCGTTCTTACCTCCTGAGCTATGTCGCCCCTTCCACAGGCCAATTGGAGACCCTAAATTGCCCATAGGTATGAGTGTGTGAGTGAATGGTGCGATAGATTGGTGGCCTGTCCAGGGTGTATTCCTGCCTCTCGCCCAATGAACGCTGGGATAGGCTCCAGCACCCCCTGCGACCCTGCTCAGGATAAGCGGGTATAGATAATGGATGGATAGATGGACAACAGCACAACATTAGGTCATACCATTATCATCATCCAACCCATTTAAATTTTTGATTGTGATTGTCATATCCTATTACTTAATGTGAGTTTAGAATTCAGTTGGATTCCGTTTTAATACCCCAAATCACATCATGGATTACAGAGCAACAATTATTCACGGTCAGTTGCAAACAGGCCAAAATACAAATTCCACAAAGCCAGTTTTTCCATACAAAACTTGTATACATGCTTGCGCTTTTCAGATAATTATCCATTAGTCATGAGAACATTTTATGCCTGCAGTCGAAGACTATGAGCCTTGTTTTCAGTGTGTATTGAGCTTTGTCCATGATAAACTACAGAGTGCTGTTGTTTTCGTGATGAGTAATTTGTGAGCATTATATTGTTGATCACATGCTAGGACGTTAAAATGCTGTGCATGGTGCATTTTCTCTTGGACTGGGAAATTCAGAAGAGATTACAATGTTCTATGCTGTGGAAAAAACCACTTAGTTTGACATCAGTGTTCAGTATCATTTTATGTTGTTGCTAACTTACCGTTTTTCCTGTCAGTGGCTGATAAAACAGTGGAAATGGTTTTTGATTTTTCTCAGTAAGTGACTGACAAGTCTTGGAATGGGAGGGGATGCCCAGAGAAAGAAGCTGGGTATGATCCTTGAAACTAGCTGTGAGTAAGCAGGATTTTGTGTGTGTATTGCTTTTTAAAATAAAAAATGGTTACTTTATGTAGGAACAGCATTTTCTCTGCATGATTAAATTCATGAAAAAATAATCTATAATCTTTAAAGATGAGTCATTTTGACAAGGAAATATCATTGAAGTATTTGAAGGTCAGTGATAAAATGCATTAGTATTTTTGTTTTTTGTGTATGTGAAAGCTTTTTGGAAAAAGTTTTATCATGGAAAAGCTTAATTAAAACTACCGTTTGACTTTGACATACTGTAACACCACTACATGTCCTCTTCTCCTTTTCCCACCTAAATGGTATTCTCTGAAATCTTAGCAAAACAAGATTGAACTTTATTTTAACTGTACATAGATATCTGTATAAATGAAGCGTGAATTCGTATTTCTCTTGTACACTAAAAAAATATGATATGCTTTCACACAAATAGCTTAAAATGAAGAAAATGTAAATAATGTAAGTTTTTATTGCACACTTTTTGCAGCAGTGAATAATTCATTTTGTTCTCATGGTACAATAAAGTTACTTGTGAGCCCATGAACGCTCTTAATTTTGATAAAAACCCCAGTCCCTATTTCACTTCTGTAAGGCCTTTTGATTTCACCATTTGGCCAGTTCTATGCTGTAGGGAACTTGAAAGGCCAAGATCACTGAAGAACTTTCTCCTCCACATTAGTTTCTTTAACCCTAGTCTTATTCTAATCTTCCCCACAGCACTGTCCACTGTGTTCTTCCCAGCCTACAGCATGGCACTGCTGTCCTCCCTGCATGGTTCCCAGGTAACTCTGCTGTCAGTGTTGCTGCTATGCTGGGCAGGTGTGTGTGGCGGGATCCCAGACCCTCGCCAGAGAGAATTACTGATACAGCAGGAGGCCTCCCGACAAACAGGGGACACTGTTGTGCTGACAGAGGCTGAGCGGAGGCTGAGTGCTCAGCTACACAAGTTGAAACAGCGGGAAATGGAGGAGCCACAATTCCCTCCAGCAATACACTTCTTCAAAGCCCTACCCCTCATCCAGCGGAGCCCAGTCTTTAGGCTGCTACAGAAGATGCCCAAAGGTAATGTAGTCTTCACAGACACAAATGAGACTGCTGTATATTCATCATTATTATGATTATCATCATCACCATCTGACATTACTCAGTGAGCACCTTGAATTTGGAGAACATTAATTTTATTTACTCATTTAACCTTTATTTTTACCATGTAGGACAACTGAGAACCTGGTTCTCTCTTGCATTGAAAATATGGGTAATTAAATTAGGTAGGGAATTTAAATGATTATGGAGGGGATGATTAGGTGGCCAGGTATAAGAGAGTCAGTTTTAGGGGTTGGGGGATTTTTGAAGTAACATGACTTTTTTTAAGGACAGCCATTGGGTCTTTTAATGACCACAGTGAGTCAGAACCTCAGTTTAACATCTCATCCGAAGGACCGCACCTCCTGCAGTGTCCCCATCACTGAGCTGGGGCAGCGGGTTTTTGATTTAGTCAAGATGGAAGTGACTCACGTCTACAGTTTTCCATGCAAAGGCCGCTGGGTGGTATACTTGCTGGCTGCTGTTCATTGGGTCATCTTTGTGTTTAAGGGGCTGCTCTGCACATCCACGATTTTGCTGTGGTGGGGGTGGAATGGCTGGTGAAGAACGTGACCTACAGGCCGCACTGTTATATCTGCTTCACCGCAAGCCAATCAGTCCGCTTCCTCTTCTCTGCCAAGCGGCCCCGCCCCCTTCCGCAGTGTTCTGCTTGGGTTCTGCTGGAGACACTGAGGGGAAAGGTGGACAACACCACCGACCTGGACAACAGGTGGGTGCTCACCTTGGGATGGAGGTTCTATGCAAAATACCTGTGGTTTTGTTTCTATTTGACTGTGGGTTAGAGATGGGAAATGAAACTTTGTGGTTCCCGTAATAGGTGTGTCTACTGGCTGTTGTGACAGATTGACTGTTAAGATTGAATAGAAAGTAGAAGAGACAGTCTGGGATTGGTTGGAGTTTATGAATCACTGATAACACATCATGGCTTGTCGTTTACAACTGTCATCTGCAATTAAACAGCCTGAAGCAGAACCTCGCATTGCTCACAGAACACCCTGCCACAGCCTACCCAAGCCAGGATGCCTTGTGGGACAGGTTTGAGGAGACTTTCAACGCAGCACCTGGACTGATCAGCTATGTACCTGTTTTCAAGGACTATTTCTACCAGGGTGTGCAGCAGTTCTATACAGACAATGTCATAGGGGCGACATAGCTCAGGAGGTAAGACCGATTGTCTGGCAGTCGGAGGGTTGCCGGTTCAAAGCCCGCCCTGGGCGTGTCGAAGTGTCCTTGAGCAAGACACCTAACCCCTAACCCCTAACTGCTCTGGCGAATGAGAGGCATCAGTTGTAAAGCGCTTTGGATAAAAGCGCTATATAAATGCAGTCCATTTACCATTTACCATTCATGTACCTGGAGCTGAGATCCGGAGTGTCACTGGTGAATAAAGACAGCATTCCCAATTAGGGCTGAACCCATGTGTCATGGATGTTTTTACTGCACAAATGTAGTGTATTGACTTTGAAGTGCACCGTGATACAACATTTAATAGGCTGCTCCATATCCTCATTTAGGACAACTAAACATTGTTTACCGTAATTTAATTTTAAGTACATGGTTTATATCTTGCTCAAGGGTGCAATGTTCGTGCCAGATCATGTTGTAATTGAATCTGTAGCCTGTGGGTTATAAGCCGAGCTCCTTAAATGCTCTGCATTTCCACAGACCTATGAGCTTGATGGAAGTACACATGACAGGGCCTGGTGCTTGAACACCTATCAGGATGTGACCAGGAAGTTTGTGGAGGACCATCCTGATTTTCTGGGAGTTCGAATAATCCTTTCTGTACACAGGTAAAAATTTAAGAAGATAGAAATGTACAGGCTCAAAATCAAAATAAAGGTCACTGTCTACTGTATTAAAATGGCTTCTCATTCCAATCCTTATTCTAGAGTCAGGTTTGTGCAGTGTGTTTATTTTAGGAATGTAAACGTTTAAAATGTAAAATCTGGACTGTATTTCTAACCACTTACAGCACCTGAAAGTGCTAGGAGAAACACTATTTGTTCAAATTAGAAGTTCAGTATATTATTATTATTATGCCACATTTTCAACAAGGATTTTCAACATATTGTATTAACTATGTCAATGTGAGCTTGTCTTTTTTGTCCTCTGTCTCTCAGGGGTCTCAATGTGTCTGAGGTCAAAGCTGTAGTGGAGGAGGCCACACCTGCAGAAAGAGTTTCCGGAAGTCATGGCTGGATTTGACCTGGTGAGGAGATCTTGGGAGACAGGAACCTTATCTGGGTATATCAGATATCTGGTCTCCTTTTACTGTTATGATTGTGCACTGCGTGGTATTGGTGTGTTATGTGAGTGTGATATATAGGGAGAGGGGTATGCTAAGGTGTTGCTATGTTTTGGAGGTGGGCCGTGAGGATGGAGGGAGACCCCTCTGGTACTTCAGGGAGGCCTTGTCCCTGCCAGCAGAGCTTGGAGTCACTCTGCCCTACTTCTTCCATGCAGGAGAAACAGGTGAACCAATCATGACCCCTAACCCATGACTTTTAATCTCTAAGTCCTTCCACATATACACCTCTGAGTCAGAGAAACACGAGTCACAATTTCACTCTAGAGAAATATGTGTACATTTAATGGTGTATATGTGTGTAGACTCGGAGGGCACATACGTGGATGAGAACCTTCTGGACGCCCTGCTTTTCAACACCACTCGCATTGGGCACGGGTTTGCCCTGGCACGCCACCCTCTAGCCAAGGAACTCTCCAGGAAGAGGGGTGTGGCTGTGGAAGTCTGCCCCATATCCAATCAGGTACTCCCATTGTGGCCTGCACCTGTCACTCACACAGCGCACCACTGAACAAGCTGGCACATTCAGACAGACCAAAAATGAAGGATGTCAGTCCTCAGCCGCTTTTCCTGCCCTTTCCCCTTTCAGGTTCTTGGGCTTGTCTCGGACCTGAGGAATCACCCTGCTGCAGCACTCATGTCTGAAGGCCATCCAATGGTGGTCAGCTCAGATGACCCAGCCACCTTTGGAGCGACTGGGCTCTCGTACGACTTCTACGAGGCGTTTGTGGGCCTGGGCGGGATGAACGCCCACCTGGGCACGCTCAAGGAGCTGGCTATCAACTCCATCAGGTGAGGCCTCTGTCTGAACCACACCAACATGGAACGTGGCGTGTGAATATAGTCAACAGTACGTCGCTGCGGTTACAGTACCGTTCATACAGTTGGCCGTTTTTGTTTTGTTGAATGCCAAAGGTGTGTGTGTGTGTGAGTTCACTGTACACAATATGGGGTGTGTATGTATGTTTATGTTCATTCATTGAATGTTTGTATTATGTGTTCACTATATAGAGGGTAGGGAATACATACGTGTGTTCACTGTATGGACAGTGAAGTGTGTGTGCACGCATATACATTTATACATATGCATTCCCTGTAAGGATATATGTACACTGCATGTATTGTAAATGTATGTGTTCAGTCTATGGTGTGTGTGCATGTGTGTGTGCCCACAGAAGGACTCTGATTCCCCTCCCCCTGGTTTCAGATACAGCTCCCTCTCTCCTGAACTGAAGGACAAAATGCTGGCCCTGTGGCAGAGGAAGTGGGACAAGTTCATTTCTGAGAACTCTCAATAGAGCCCAGAGCACAAGAGGGAATGACTGGGAACCAGGTGGCAAAGTCACACCAGGCCACGGGGTTCATGTGCCAGATAAATCCACAGAGATGTGTCCAGGGTGGAGAGCAGCTCATGACTAACAAAAAAAACAGAATAAATTTAGAACCCGCACACTACGCTGCTGTTTCCACCAATTATTGACAATATTTTGATAAAATGTGGATCCTTGTCAGGTCAAAAGACATGCACCTCCTCCTTTGTATGTACACACACATCAAGTCACATGACAATCATCTAATTACATGGCCATGTACTTTGCCATCGGAAAACATTTTGAGGCTATAAAAAAACATACAAAATCTTAATTTGTGTACAGTACATATGAAAATAGTTTATTTACAGTAAGACAATAATCCCTCCTTTATCTGACCATCAGATCACAACAGATGAATCATGCTTTTTGGCAGCCAATGCTAGTTTCTGATTCCATCGGTAGTATTTGTTTCTAATGTGGAATTTTTGTGTCTGGGTGTGGTCAGAACGTGAGTGTACGGCGGAAACCGCAGCATTGTCTGCGGTTCTGTTTATTTATGCGTCAAATTACCGGAAATTAAAGGTGTGCACGTTCCCTCTTTTACTAGGAAAAGACTTTCATAGAATTCACCCTGTCAGAAATTCCCTTTAAAGTTCATGTCAACAAAGGTGTAACCTGAACAAAAAAAGAGAACAAAAAAGCCTTCTAGGCACTCATGTAGTAATCCAATGAGGAGAGCAGGGAAAGGGTAAAGTTAAACTTATCATTCTTAATGCGTTTGTTCCCTATGTTCTAAGAGCACCTACTATGTATATTTTTTGTCATACTCTTGTTTACCACAGAGCACCCAGTATATTCTTCTTCTACTCCAGAGGTTGCCATCTATT
>NW_026985907.1:0-8569 GCF_018555375.3 Anguilla rostrata
AGGAAGAGAAACAGAACAGCAGCCATACCACCCTGCACCCTGCTCCTGCTGAATGGCTGAAGCTACACAAATGTGGGCTTTGGGTGGGAGACCACCGGGCAAAACTATGTTTCTTAAAACTAAACCAAAATTTAATTAATTGCCGTTCTGAGAATCCCTCCCCGTCCCATCCCTCTGGGCATATCGCTTTATCGTCACAGATCGTACGTTCCCCCTTTTATTTTATAGTCGTTCCCTTCAATTAATTCTCTCAGTGAACACTCCGGCATCTCTGGCGGTTTATATTCAATTCCGTGCTCAACATTCCACGCACGCTCGCCCGGTTCCCCTCGCTACTCCTGCCGTTCCAGCCCAATAAAGCTAGAAGACAGCGCTACTCTTGTTCATTCTGATCATTATTTGCAGCATTTAATGGGACAAATTCTCTTGACCTGATTTAATAGTGAGCTTGCCAACAGAAGCCTGGTTTTGTCCCAACGGCCGGCATTTCGACAAGATCATTTTTACTGGGATTTTTACTGCCTCCTAGTGGTGAAAATATGCAAAACCTTAACAACACCAACACGCCCTGCCTGCATCTCCCATTCCCAGTCACCGGAATATTGACCCAACTGTCCCAATTTCACCCCACACTCTATTGCCCCAATGCCATAATACAGATGTTCTCATCTTATCCCACAGAGCTTCTCCACCCTAGCTCCCCAGTAGTGGAACGAACTCCCCGTCCCTCTCCGAACCTCCCCCTCACTATCCATCTTCCGCCGTGGCCTGAAGACTCATCTCTTCAGACTATACCTAGAATAACCACCACCACGCTGTATATATTAAAAAAAAAAAAAAAAAACCCTTTTCCTATCACTTGTTACATGTTGCCCCTTCCCTGCACTTCTTGGTAAATTGTATTCGTCCTAATACTGTAGCTTATTCTTCTGCCTAGTTTGGCTTTGCAGATGTCAGACCAGGATAGTGTTCTTGTACGTCGCTTTGGATAAAAGCGTCTGCCAAATGAATGTAATGTAATGTAAAACCGTCTGCTAAATGAATGTAATGTAATGTAATGTTATCCCTTTTGAAAATCTAATAATCTTTATTTAATCAGACAGTTAAGTGAGTTCTCTTTTGCAGTGACAACCTGGGGAATCAGCGTGTGGGGAATTAAAGGTGTGTAATCACTCAGATGTAGAGGATGAGTTGGTGGTCAGATGTTTGTGGTACCTGGACCTCCAGGTGAGAGAGACACCTGTGGCCAATGACCATACCACCACTGTCTGTGTTAATGTGTGGCTTTTGTCATTTAACTATACCCTCCTACAAGACAGAACAGAATGTAGGAGAGCAATGAGAGGCCACTAATTAAATAAATAAACTGCACGGATGAATAACCTTAAACTCGCCTCTCCTGGTTTTAATGTTGAAGTCTCTATGTCTGTATGAACAGGGGCGACATAGCTCAGGAGGTAAGACCGATTGTCTGGCAGTCGGAGGGTTGCCGGTTCAAACCCCGCCCTGGGTGTGTCGAAGTGTCCTTGAGCAAGACACCTAACCCCTAAACTGCTCTGGCGAATGACAGGCATCAATTGTAAAGCGCTTTGGATAAAAGCGC
Organism: Anguilla rostrata; assembly: GCF_018555375.3. Classification (NCBI taxonomy): domain Eukaryota; kingdom Metazoa; phylum Chordata; class Actinopteri; order Anguilliformes; family Anguillidae; genus Anguilla; species Anguilla rostrata. Next base: position 1,604 of record NW_026985907.1, read on the forward strand.
TATATAAATGCAGTCGATTTACCATTTACCATGATATGTCCTGCTGTTGGCTGCCCTGTCTTGGCTGATGCAGTACATACCTGTGTCCAGATGAGGTCAGCAGAGGTCATGTTTCACTGTCAGCCAAAACTAAGAGCAAGTGGGGTAAAAAAAAAAACAATGATTATAAGAAGATTCCCAGTGTGAAAACATCATAGGTGGAACCAGTCCACAGAGGAAGAGCCCGTCTTCCACTGACTAGCTTGCTATCAATATTTAAAGATGAGCTAAATGGCAATAGGGAGCTAATGGGGAATCTGTCAAAGCAAATAATCAGTGTTTGGGCAGATTATTGCCTGAGGTATTAAACTATGGTAAAATAGACTGCCCGTGTATATTAATTTAATACATGGTTCAGAAGAGCGAGGTCACCCATCCAGGCCTCCAGATGATAGGGGTTTGACCCCAGAGAGGTTCAACTCTGGAGCAAAATGCAGTGTGAATATTCCCTTTCCTCTGACATCATGCTTGAATCACTGAGTCCTCCTGCTGTTTCTCTCGTCTGTGTGATTGGGGGGAGTGGGGAGAGGGGGAGGGTTGTCTGGGGAAAGGATTGACTAATGTGTTTGAAAACTCCATCTTGAAAGAATTGCAGATGTCAGCAACCTTCCTCTCAAAAAAGGTGGGACACATGCAGTACCCCCACACAGTGAGGAAGATGATGAGGGAGGCAAAGAAGAGCCCAATGATCACAGTGTGAGTTTAGTAAAGGGGCGACATAGCTCAGGAGGTAAGACTGATTGTCTGGCAGTCGGAGGGGTGCCGGTTCAAACCCCGCCCTGGGCATGTTGAAGTGTCCTTGAGCAAGACACCTAACCCCTAACCTCTAACTGCTCTGGCGAATGAGAGGCATCAATTGTAAAGCGCTTTGGATAAAAGCGCTATATAAATGCAGTCCATTTACCATTTACCAATGGCCCACCTCCCATTTCTCTCTCGCCAGGTTTTTGTCTTTCCTAAAGGCCCAAGACTGCACTGGGTTTCAGACTGCACAGCCAAACACTGCACTGAGAACTCCATCCTTTTTAGAAACGAGCCGCTTTCTTCTTCTGTGTCTGTCAGCGCAGTGTGTCACAGGGGCGGGGTCTTCTGGTGGGAGGAGTCCTGACAGCCTGCAGTGATGCAGAGTTGAAATATATAGAGAAAATGTAAATGGCGTGCGCTGATTTGTCACTGTGGCTGTTTGAAGTGTTCCTGCAGTGCTCTTATAAGGCAGCAGTGAGTGTGATTGGTGGGGGGGAAAGAGTGTGCTCTCTCACAGGGGGGCCGGGTGTGTGCACAGGGCTCAGTCTCTCTGAGAGCTCAGAGGTGAAGGTGTGAGCATCCACTCTGCTCTGAGGAAGGTTTGGTTCGTTTGCGCTGAAGATGGAGAGATGGCTGTTCTTTCTCTCTCTCTCCTCCCTGCTCCTGCTCTGCACAGTCAGCGAGTACCAGCTTTATCCTCCTCTCAAGCTTCTCCACACCCAGTCAGGGCTCAGAGACTGGGGGTCAGGGCCAAGGGGTCAGAGGGGCAGCTCTCCAGCCAGGGCAGGGCTCCAGGCCATCTCTGAACACCAGAGTTTACTGTAGTAATATTTCTCTGCATCATTCATGAAGCTTTCATGAAACAAATTTTATTATTAATTATTTAGGAAATGTTTCTATTTGATTCACTGGTATATAAAACATGATATTTGAATAATCCAGCCAAGATAAAGTTTTTTGTTTGATCATGTTTGTGTTTTAGTAAATATGAATATATGTGAATATAAAGATATTTTTCAAATATTGTTTTTATCGTTTCCGTGTCTATGTAATTTGGCACCTGATAGTCATGAATAAGTCCAGGTATTAGTTGGCGTTCCCAGAAATAGCTGATGTTTGCGTGAAATTTATATCATAAGTTAGCCTAATTAATATTTTCACTTTTTGTAGTTGCAAGTTGCTTTTTATTAGTGTATTTTTATAAGAACTCTTCCGTCTTTAGTGCGTTATAACGAAAGGCACAACGGAAATGTGACGTACTCTCATCAGTGATACATTTGATGCCTTTACGGAAGCACATTAATAATATATTGCACTTATTAAAATGCTCTCATCTCATGAAACTTATTACAACAACTTTTAAAAAAAAACATGTTTGCGCATCTCTGGTAACACCTGCTAGAACCTCAACTTCAAAAGCAGAACTGAAGCAATGTTGATCCAGAGTCAGACTTCCTGTGTAATTCTTTTCAAATAACACACTCTGAACAGATAATATTCTCCACCGATGTTTACAGCTGCAAATGGAAAATATTATTTTATTTGAAACTCACATAAGATTGAATATGTGACATTTTTCATGCAATATTTTACTATAAATTTTTAAAAAATGCAAATATTTCAAATTAAATAATTATTGAAATTGCACAAGAAATATAATGAGGACATACTCCATAGGATGAACGCTAAAAGTATAAAAGTGATTGTTAAACAGGAATTTTGTAGAGCTGAACTACTAACGTCAAATAAATATATATATAAGCTAACATTTCAAATTCATGTTTAATCCTCATTGTGGAAACATACCATTTCACTGAAAACATATTATATGACATTTAATTGGAAGAGACTTTTATTCAAAGTAATGTACAATAAGTGCATAACATCACCGTCACTAATGTTAAATATTAAAACGGTATAATGTACATCTACGTACGTCCAGGGCTGTACATAATATCATTAAATGGTTAAAATGCATTCCAGATAAATCCACTGTGTCTGTTTGAAGTGTTCCTGCAGTGCTCTTTTAAGGCAGCAGTGAGTGTGATTGGTGGGGGGGGGGAGAGTGTGCTCTCTCAGAGGGGGGCCGGGCGTGAGCACAGGGCTCAGTCTCTCTGAGAGCTCAGAGGTGAAGGTGTGAGCATCCACTCTGCTCTGAGGAAGGTTTGGTTTGTTTGCGCTGAAGATGGAGAGATGTCTGTTCTTTCTCTCTCTCTCCTCCCTGCTCCTGTTCTCCACAGTCAGTGAGTACCAGCTTTATCCTCCTCTCAAGCTTCTCCACACCCAGTCAGGGCTCAGAGACTGGGGGTCAGGGCCAAGGGGTCAGAGGGGCAGCTCTCCAGCCAGGGCAGGGCTCCAGGCCGTCTCTGAACACCAGAGTTTACTATAGTAATATTTCTCTGCATCATTCATGAAGCTTTCATGAAACAAATTTTATTATTAATTATTTAGGAAATGTTTCTATTTGATTCACTGGTATATAAAACATGATATTTGAATAATCCAGCCAAGATAAAGTTTTTTGTTTGATCATGTTTGTGTTTTAGTAAATATGAATATATGTGAATATAAAGATATTTTTCAAATATTGTTTTTATCGTTTCCGTGTCTATGTAATTTGGCACCTGATAGTCATGAAACAGTCCAGGTATTAGTTGGCGTTCCCAGAAATACCTGATTTTTGCGTGAAATTTATATCATAAGTTAGCCTAATTAATATTTTCACTTTTTGTAGTTGCAAGTTGCTTTTTATTAGTGTATTTTTATAAGAACTCTTCCGTCTTTAGTGCGTTATAACGGAAGGCACAACGGAAATGTGACGTACTCTCATCAGTGATACATTTGATGCCTTTACGGCAGCACATTAATAATATATTGCACTTATTAAAATGCTCTCATCTCATGAAACTTATTACAAAAAACTTTTTTAAAAAAAACATGTTTGCGCATCTGTGGTAACACCTGCTCAAACCTCAACTTCAAAAGCAGGACTGAAGCAATGTTGATCCAGAGTCAGACTTCCTGTGTAATTCTTTTCAAATAACACACTCTGAACAGATAATATTCTCCACCGATGTTTACGGCTGCAAATGGAAAATATTATTTTATTTGAAACTCACATAAGATTGAATATGTGACATTTTTCATGCAATATTTTACTATAAATTTTTAAAAAATGCAAATATTTCAAATTAAATAATTATTGAAATTGCACAAGAAATATAACGAGGACATACTCCATAGGATGAACGCTAAAAGTATAAAAGTGATTGTTAAACAGGAATTTTGTAGAGCTGAACTACTAACGTCAAATAAAAAAAATATATATAAGCTAACAATTCAAATTCATGTTTAATCTTCATTGTGGAAACATACCATTTCACTGAAAACATTACATTATATGACATTTAATTGGAAGACACTTTTATTCGAAGTAACGTACAATAAGTGCATAACAACATCGTCACTAATGTAAAATATTAAAACAGTATAATGTACATCTACATACGCCCAGGGCTGTACTTAATATCATTAAATGGTTAAAATGCATTCCAGATAAATCCCCTTTTTCACTGATCAATGAGTTCTTATAAAGATGCACTGAGATTGGTAGGAAGAATGGTCTCCTGTTGCTCGTCTGTGTCTTTTGAGGAGCTGTACTCTGCACAGCCAGCGTTTTACGATGCACAGGAGTTTACTGAGGTTCATGTCTGAGTGACCATGCAGACACTGCTGGGGGCATATCCTTTAAATTCTCAGCAAAAACCTGGGGTTTACACGCATGGTAAACCAGGCTTAACATTATTGAGAATCTATAAACGGTGGTACTACATAAGAACCAGGTTTATCTATAAGATGTTTATGTACAGCACTGTGTGCCGTAGTTGTTTCCATGTTTGGTTTATTGACTGTTCATTTCCGTTTAGTTGCGTGCTGATGTGTTCCAGTCTTTTATTTTTAATTGTTTGTTTATATTGTTTGAGTGTTTCACAGCATCTTAGGCGTAAGTCTTGGTTTTTGGGATTTTTATGTTTTTGGTTCTCAGCTTTTTCTCATAGTTTTACATTACTCATCAAACCATTTTTCATTACATTCTTATTATCATTTTTCATATTTGTGGTTTTTAACTTGGATTTTTTAGCTACTTAAAAAAATTATTCAAGTAATTTATGGCCAGGTCTACGCCTTATTTTGAGGGTTGATACTGTGTGTTTTGAAATATTTCTATTAGAATTTTTATTTAATCACTGCCAATTGCCTCTTTGTATAATTGTGTGCTGTTTGGAGCCCATCTGTAGAAAGGATTGAGGTTATGTATGTGTGTTGGACTGCTGTGTTCTCTTTATGAACTCAGTGATCTGACTGTGATCTGATAAGGGTGTTTGTGGTCTGACAGTTAATGCATTTATGGAGGAGGGGTTTAGATCCGTGATGGCATAGTTTACTACACTGTTACCAAGAGCTGAACTGTATGTACAGTATATCTACCTAAAGAGTCCCCTCTGATCATGCCATTTATTATATAGAGACCAAGACTTTGACTAAGAATCTCACATTTACTTCTGTCCCAAAGCACCCTCACAGAATCAACCCTGCTCCCATGGAAACGATGTGGGACTAGTGTGTTCTGGTAAGAGTCATTTGTATACTGTGTGTTTCAGTGACACTGGGTAAATATAGTCCCAAACAGATTGTATGCATTTATATTTAAGGAGATGAAGATATTCATTCATTATACTGTGAAATGTTACATGTCAGGGGCTGTAATGCTGGATATTGTGATGCAGATATAATCTGTAAAATGCAGTGAACAATATAGAGGGCGGGGATGTGCAGCCCATAACCCTCTGATAGGGGAAGTACACCATATGTACCATAGACACACAGGAAGTGGAAGCACACAGAGCTATCACAGCCTTCCTGTGAGCTGCAGGAATTCACATACAGGCATTTCTGAGCAGCGGCAACTCCCAGTGTTTGTGTGAGTTTAATCTGTGTGGAGTTTGCATGATCTCCCAGTGTCTGTGAGTTTAATCTGTGTGGAGTTTGCATGATCTCCTTGTGTCTGTGAGTTTAATCTGTGTGGAGTTTGTATGATCTCCCAGTGTCTGTGTGAGTTTAATCTGTGTGGAGTTTGTATGATCTCCCAGTGTCTGTGTGAGTTTAATCTGTGTGGAGTTTGTATGATCTCCCAGTGTCTGTGAGTTTAATCTGTGTGGAGTTTGCATGATCTCCCAGTGTCTGTGTGAGTTTAATCTGTGTGAAGTTTGTATTAGAGCCCGACCGATGCCAGATTCTTGGGGTACGATGCCGATCCCGATTTTGGAGAGTCCTAGCCCACCGATTACCGATGTTTTGACTGATATTTTGTCAAAAAGTGCAACATTTTCAAATCAATTTGAAAAACTTATATTTTATTAAAGTTTCTATATTTAAGAACATTTAACTTATAAGCAAACAAATAAAAATAAAAATAAACACACAAAGAACTTTTTAGATAGAAAAAGTAAAAGATGATATTAAATTAAATATATATATATATTAACACCATCTTTAAGTGTGTGAAATCAAAATAACTCCACAACTTGCTTTTACTCCTTTCTTTTCCAGCCATCTATAAAAAATGAATTTAAAAAAATCAGTTTTCCAGTTTCAAACATGTATTTTTATGAATATTATTATTATTGTTGTTATTAATTTGTTATTATTATTTCTTAGTATCTATTCTCAGTACATTAATTATATTTTCTTATTTTATTCCTACTACATGATCTCAAAGAGTAAGACTATCTAGCGAGCTTCCCTGTCCATAAGAATTAGGCGGTGAAAATAACTACAATGCGCTCTGACGCGTGACTAGATGACACATTCCCTCGCAATAACGCATTAGCTATTGACACAGCCTCATTATTTCTTATTATATATTCTCAGTAAGTTAAATGAATATTTTCTTATTTTATTTCTACTACATGATCTCAAAGAGTAAGTCATTATCTAGCGGAGCTAAAGAGTTAATCAAGTGTAACGTTAGATTAAATTAAATTGACTGGATGAAATACGTGAAAAAAACTACAATGCGCTTTCGTGCAGGTTACCCGCGCTAACTGTTGGTTGATTCGCTTCTCCAACAGCAATCCTTCTCTCATGTTATCACGACAAAGCTAGATAACATGGCTTAAAATT
>NW_026985908.1:0-9031 GCF_018555375.3 Anguilla rostrata
AAATAGCCAGACCACCTCCTTCCACTGACAAAAATATAAGCATTTCTGCCACAGTCTTTTTCTCCTCCAAGTTTTCGTTTTATCCACTTGTTGAGTCCCTCATTAAAGACCCAGAGTGAAAGAATTCCTACACACGTTCACATGCTGCCATCTGCAGGCCCAGGCCTGAACTGCAGGAGTGTTCTGACAAGCAAGGAGACACAATGTGGTTGGGCTGCTTGTCCTTTTAAGAGGAGAGAGAAAGAGAGAGAAAGAGAGAGAAAGAGAGAGAGAGAGTTTGCTGGTCCTTTCCAAAATCATAGTGAAAGATGCAGATACAAAGATTTAAAAAAATAGGATAAGACTACAAATCCCACAATCCTCCAGTAGTCTGCAGGAGGGCATGGGTCCTACAGTGCTTCTTGGCTCATGAACTTCACAGCTTCCGTCCAGAGTGCCCTCAGAATTCCGAGACGTTGGTCTGTGAGGAGCAGCTCCGCAGAACAAAGCCAAACAGACGTATCTTACAATGAAAGCCCGGAGGAGTCGAGTGCTGTGGCGATGTCAGAGCCACGCCCATGGCCACGCCCACTGCTACGATGCCCAGATCTACTTGAGCACCAGCGTGGCCTCGCTCCCGTCCTTGCGTTTCAGGTACAGCCCGTGCTCCCTCCGCAGACAGGCATAAAAGTAGTCTGACAAAAGCAGGATCTGAGAGGGAGGGCAGCAGAAGGGGCGGGGTCAGACCAGCGGATACCGCGCAAGACACCCCGCTACACTGCGCTCAGTGTGGAAAAAACCTGAGCTCGGCAGCCAATCACAGCCTGCCAGGAAGTATGCTTGAGTAGGGAAGGATGCTGGGAAGTTGAGTGAAATGCAGAGATGAAAACTCAAAGAAGGAAATCAGTCTATTTTGTGTAACCAGAACAGCTCGATGACGTAAGGCTGCAAACAATACGTGTGCCTGTTGCTTCTTCAGGTTAGCACCTGGAAACGCTGCAACATCGCTACCAGGGTGGTCACGGCATGTGACAATCACATTTAAAAAGCAGCCTTAAACTGCGATGTCGGCCTGGACCGTACACAAGCCTACAGAAATAAACTAAATGCACTCCAGGATTAACACACACCCAGTAGTGATAGAATGTTGTGGTGAGGTTCGTCTGACGCCATGTCAGAATCTCACGGACTGCACGTTACAGTTTGAGTTCTGGGAACTTAATACAGTCCAGCTGAAAGCCACACCACTCCTGCACAAATTATTCAGGAGCCAGAGCCCTAACATTACATTACATTACATTACAGGCATTTGGCAGACGCTCTTATCCAGAGCGACGTACAACAAAGTGTATAACCATAACCAGGAACAAGTATGACGAAACCCCTAGAGAGAAGTACCGGTCCAAGTACAGGGAACAACCGCATAGTTCAACTTGGACCCTGATGGTTCAACTGATTAACACTAACAACGAGAACGGCAACAACGCAATCTATGGAAAAATAAAAATAAATAAAATTACAAGTAGTCGTTAAGACAGTTGATGCGCCTAAGTCACCTATGAAACAGCTGCCTAGTTACAACCCTAAGTTTAGTCATTTACAGGGGGGAAGGGAGGGATGGGGAGAGGTGCAGCCTGAAGAGGTGGGTCTTCAGTCGTCGTTTGAAATGGGTCACAGTCTCAGCTGTTCTGACCTCCACAGGGAGGTCATTCCACCATCGTGGGGCCAGAACAGACAGGAGACGTGTTCTGGAAGTGCAGGTGCGAAGAGGGGGAGGTGCTAGGCGTCCTGAGGTAGCAGAACGGAGGGATCTGGCTGGCATGTAGGGTTTGAAGGTATGCTGGGGCTGATCCCTTGACTGCCTGGTATGCTAGGACCAATGTTTTGAATTTGATGCGAGCTATAACAGGCAGCCAGTGGAGGGTAGTGAGCAGGGGAGTTACGTGGGAGTGTCTGGGGAGGTTGAAGACCAGACGAGTCGCAGCATTCTGAATGAGCTGCAGGGGTCTGGTGGCAGATGCCGGTAGTCCAGCCAGAAGAGAGTTGCAGTAGTCCAGGCGGGATAGAACCATTGCTTGGAGCAGGAGCTGAGTTGAGTAGGTGGTGAGAAAGGGGCGGATTCTGCGGATGTTGTATAGGAAAAATCTGCATGCCCGGGTTACTGCTGCAATGTTGACACAGGGGTGTGTCCAGGGAGTGGCCTGGGGGTGTACGGGTTCCTGAGTTCCGTACAAGCACAAGCATGCAAACGATCTGATAATCAGTTGGAAAGTGAAAGTGCAAAAGTACAAGTCTGAGAGTGTTTCAAACTCAAACGCCATTTTAAAGACGGACGAGAAAGAAAAGGGAGTAAAAGAAGGAATAAAACTGAAAAAAGAACAGAGTAAGTAGCCTGTTGTGGAGTGGGATGGAGAGAATATAAACTAAAGGTGAAGAGGTATGGGGAGGAACGGGAATCTTCCAGTATAATCACATTAACACACCTAACTCAGCAAAACAGGAAACTGACAATAAAATGGTGGTCTGGGTGCAATTGGCTTCTTCTTTTTTATATTCCATTTGGGACCAAAAGTCATTTAAAAATATATTTTTTAAAGTTTTTGTTTAATTCAGTATCTTGTAAATAGTTTGTGATAATATTACCTTGTTAGATATGATCATATCTTGTGTGTATGCTTATACACACAGGGCCAAGTGACTTGAATCAGTTGAGGAAACATTGGGTAGCATTGCTTTGGAATACAGTTTATGTAATTTCGGTGAGGCAAGATAGCCTATATCGTTTGTAGTACAGTAACTTGGCGTCATTTTGATATCAATACTTTTAATGACAGGCCTAGATTTTGCCAGTTTGAATGAATGAGTTATAGACAGTGTATGTCTTGTATGTGTGAGTAGCTTGGCTTTTTTATATGTTGAAAACGTGTTTTTATGCGATATCATTTCTTTTTTGCAAAGTCTTTGTTATGAGAAAGTGAGAAATGCGAAGTAACCCTTTAAGAAACGGTTGTGGATTATGGCTATCCTTGTGTGAATTTGTACAGTCTGATGAGCGTGTACCGTTGAGCTTTGCTATATATGTAGAACACTGGCTGTGAGTGTGAGAAACGCAGCTGAAATATGCCCGTGTAGTACTTACGGATTTACCAACCATCCTGCGAGCCTTGATTGACAAAATTATCAGCAAGCCCGTAGAATTAGAGCTCCCTAGGTCGCAACTTGTGTACCCTTCTGTCCTGCTCCGTTTTCTGTTATTCGTCGAGATGCACGTTTAGTGTTTGTAAGGTTTATAAGGCATTTTGATAGGCTTATGTGCAGGTGGGTATCCTCTTCGCTGTTTTGCAAAGCTAGAACCGGAAAACTTGATAGTGGAGAATTGGAGCAGACGCATAGGTCCCAGCAGGCTTTGCATATGAGAAAATAACAACAGTGTGAGATAAATTAGGAGAAATTATGAAATTCCGTAGTTGAAACAATATGTTTTTAGCAGAATGAGCATGTAGGTGAAGGTTGACATGATCATAGACTGCAAAGTAAATTAAGTGACCATGAAGCGAGCTAAGTATCATTATCGAACGCTATATATAACAGTGGCTATAAAACATAAGCCGTTGGAGTGGAGGGTTAAGTAACGTGAAATCTATTGCACTGGTGTGCTTTTCTCATGTTCAGTACTAGTAGTTATAATTATGAGTGAGTCATGATTTCAAATGTAATGTTTTAATGGAGAGCTGCAGAACGTACATATGTAGTAATTGTTTGTATGTGGCTAGATAGAGAACAGGGCGAGATGACATGGATGTAGAAACGTGGCGTTTGCTGATAAGAAGGTAAAGCAAATATAAGCGTAAGAAAACGTTAGTGTAAAAGAGGAAATTATCTGCCTTAGGGCGAGGCGGGATTCAATCCATAAACCAGAGGTTTACCAGTCTGTGACTTTGTTAGTGCAGCACCATGACATAGCTATGCAATGCGTGAAATATCATTAGCAAACCTGTCCGTGGTTTTAAAGAAGAACACAGGCCAGTAAGAATCTATATGGCTTTGCAATATTGTAGCCGGTTAATAACTGAACGTGCAGACGGTACGTCATAATGCAGTGTATATGTTCGGGGAACGGCTGGTAGATGTGGTGCAAAAGCAATAATTGAGAAGTAGTAGACAATTATTAGTGAGGGTAAAATGGGGTTAAAGAAACGTGTTCCTAGCTGGGCTTGGACCTACGACCCCATGTTCCCAAGACTGTAACCTTGCCCACTAGGCCACAGCAGACTAACTGTTTAAACTGGAAATGTTTCAGAATAGAAAGGTATGGGTATTTTGCGTGTGTATGCAAGTTTTTGATTGGGTCGTGTAGGTGAAGATTTGGCTGGTGTCGGTGAAATGTTACATTACATTACAGGCATTTAGCAGACGCTCTTATCCAGAGCAACTTACACAACTTTTACATAGCATTTTTTTAAATTTTTTACATTGTATCCATTTATACATATACTGAAGCAATTCCGGTTAAGTACCTTGCTCAAGGGTACAACGGCAGTGTCCTTACCCGGGAATCGAACCTGCGACCTTTCGGTTACAAGCCCAGTTCCTTACCCACTGTACTACGCTCCGTCCTAACCTGTCCCACTAACATGTCTCCCCAAATGTCCAATGATGGGATTGGCAGCAGGAAAAATAAGAAGAAGAAGAATGAGAAGAAGAAGGAGAAAACACAAAATCCCCTTAGTTTGGGGCTTTATTGTGTGGACATGTGAAGTTTATGAATTCTGTCTGCTGAAATGGGGTGAGAATGTGCAGAATTGAATGTTTTTAAGGGCTGAGTGTCTGTGGCTGTTGTGGTTATTTCTGCGTGGAACCCTGAAAAGTGCCAAACTCTCGGTGCTGTATAGGTATGGGGCATGCCCCCGCCAAGGCGTAACTTGGCGGGATGGCATACCTGGCATCCCAATATTTGACATGAAGCTGATCTACAGAAGAATGTATATAAGACATTAAGCTGATCTCAGGCCTGAGGAACAGTGTCATGCTCTTCCATGGCTTGCTACTTCTCTGGAGTATAAAACTGAGGCAACACACTTATAAAATCCATTTTTCATCAAAAGCGACAAACTCACAAATGAAGAAAAAAATGGTTGTTGAAATTCAAAAATAAGGCAATGTGTCAAAAACTAAACGAAGACAGAAATATATGACTTAATACTGTGAGACCAAATATTAATAATTTTAAAACCACTGGAGTAGAGTTAAACCTGTCCAGTAGAGGGTGCTAGTGTATCTTAGCCCCATGCACAGTGAGGTAGATGGTTCAGGGAGCAAAGAACAATCCAGTGGCCACAGTTGGAGAATTACAGAACTTGGTTGCATCGGGGGTCACCAAGTTTCCAAATCTACAATTAATTGCTACCTTAGATGCTCCAAAATTAGATGTTACCTCCATGCCTAAACGCTATTTGGAATGGTTTCAGGAAAAATGGTTTTACTGGGCGTAATCAACAGTTTCAAGAATCTAAATTGTCTCCTTTCATCTACTGTGGTCCGGAGAGATGACATTAGAGCTCTTTGGCCAAGCATAGTTGTTATTTCATTTGTGGCCTTTCTGTTAGCTTGAACTAGTCTGCCCATTCTCCTCTGATCTCTCATTAACAAGGTGTTTTTTGTTTATCACACCATTCCCTGTGAACTCTAGAGACTGTACTGCATGAAAATCCCAGGAGGGCAGCTGTTTCTGTGATGCTAGAACCACCACATCTGGCACCATCCATCTGGCACAGTCAAAGTCACTTAGATCACACATCTTGTCCATTCTAATAGGTATGGAGCTGGTCTTGTAACCTACAGGTCGCAGGTTTGATTCCCAGGTAGGACACTGCCGTTGTACCCTTGAGCTAAGTACCCAACCTGTATTGCTTCAGTATATATCCAGCTGTATGGATGCAATGTAAAATACTATGCAAAATAAAAACTTGTTTAAGTCGCCCTGGAAAAGAGTGTCTGCTAAATGCCTGCAATGCAAAGTAAATGTTTTACTGGGAGTAATCAGTCAAACCCAAAAATCTAGCATTTTCAAAGTGACATTGTCTCATCTACTGTTAAATGAGATTACATCATTGTGTAACCCTATTTTATTGTGTCCTTATGCTTTTCGTCCCTTCCACGAATAACCCTGACCGTAAAGTCTGCGTTGTGTTGTTTTACATGTGGGTCTTGGTGGAAGAAAAGGAGTATAGGGAGAGTTTGTGGTTGCGGTTGTTTATTTTCAGCAGTGTTGTTTATTTGGTGGCAGATGAAGCAGTTGAAGCAGTTGAAACAGCAGCATGCAGTCAGTCTCACACATCCAGCCTTTCTGAATTAAAACAGTTATGGCTGAATTAGTTACATGGCCAACTACACTACACTGCAGCTACATATAGCTAGCGTAGCCACGTGCTTCACATTAGTTCAGTTTGCATAAAATAAGTAGTTAAAGTGACAATCTCAAAGATTTCAATTTAGTTCTCTATGGCGGTGCCAAAAGCGAGAAGTGGTAATTGCAACCCTAACAAAAACAAAGGAGATTTCACCAAAAAGGGCATAAAGGCTGAAGGAACATATGAGGACGCGTAACAAAATAATAACAATGCTAATCCATACTGCCGTATTCTTTTATTTAGTTTTCTTCTGCATGACGTCTTCAGAAATCAGACCCGGCTCTGCTCCACATACCCTGGCTTTATTCCGATCATTATATATTGATGAAGTCGATGGCAATGTAAATAACGGTAACGTTAAGGCCAGTTCAGATCAATGATTCGCAACGAGGCGAAACGGTTTTAGAATGTTGCAGAGAAAATTGCAGCGGTGTGAACTGGCTAGTAGCAGAGCCGTTGCCTGCCCTGAGGTTTTAAAAAGACCGTCCTTGTCAAATCGCCAAGTGCAGTTTTAGAACGTTTACAATCAGACGTCTTGGAATTTTGAAAGTTGCACCCAGTCTCGTGGCGAATCATTGATCTGTACTGGCCTTAACGTTACCGTTATTTACATTGCTACACTGCAACGTTGCAACAAGGTAGCATTGCATTCGAGAGACGGTTTGTGAGGTCAGTACCGGTCGGTAGCGTTAGCTAGCGTTTTTTTCTAATTGTTAGCCGACATTAGATTGTGTTAATTACATTAGCTAGCTAACGCAGCGCTACCTGCTATAAGAGATGGATACTGTGCGCAATGTTGTCTAAACTAATGTTGTCTTTCGTGACATGGTCCGGTAGCTAGCGTTAGCTGTGCAAATAGCTATGTAATTTAGTAAAGTTACATTGTCATTAAATGTAATACGAAATCTACATCAAATAATAATATGATCTCTCATGTTACACAAAAACATTTTAGGGTTCCATAACTGCCCCAACCCCCCCTTTCTCTGTTATTGTAATGAATGCAGACACCGGAAAAAACAGTAGGCCGCTCACACACAAGTGAGTTGAAGAGCAAGCCTGTTGCGTTAGTTGCACCTACCGTCTCTGGTGGACCAACCATTGATGGGTGATGAAAAACGCGTCACTAACTGTGCGCCACTTGTGATTTTTTCCCGGGAATGTCGCCACAGACACCAAGTTTTTTAATCATGAATTATGATAATAATAATAGTATAAATTAATATAAAATTTGGCTCAATCACCATTGTGTTACCTAATGCAGCGATAGATAGTGACTTAAAAGACATTTATTTTAATGAAAATCTTTGAGGTTATTACTTTAAAGTCCAATGAACATATGGCAAGGAATAAAAGAATATAGCTAGTAAAACACTAAGTAGTAGCAAATACAATCAACATTTAATCCACAACCAAATTAGTTGTGCACTTCATTCATTTTCAATAGCGAAATAACTAGCTACTAGTCACGCCAGTGCCATAAATAAAGATGAACACTGCATACTTTATGTCAATCATTGACCGCGAATAGTAACATGTAATGAACATCAAACATATTATCTTCCATATTTCCTGAACAAATTACATGGATGGGTAACCTTAATCAAGGTATAAAACTGTTTTGAGGGAGAGATTTCTGCTTCCTACCTTTCAGAACTAAAACAGTTATGGCTTGATCTTGATCTTACATGGCCCAAGAGGGCCCAACAGTTACTGTACCAGAACGGGGCCCCCTGGTGGCAGCCCTATTTTAGTCCTCCACTCAACAGTTACATTACATTACGGGCATTTAGCAGTCACTCTTATCCAGAGTGACTTACACAACTTTTACATTGCATCCATTTATACAGTCAGATATATACTGAAGCAATGCTGGTTAAGTACCTTGCTCAAGGATACAACGGCAGTTTTGTACCCTAGAATCAAACCTGTGATCTTTAGGCTATGAGACTAGTTCCTTACCCATTATACTACATTGTTCATTGCACCATTCTTTGTAAACTCTAGAGACTGTATTGCATGAAGATCCCAGGAGGGCAGCTGTTTCTGTGATGGTGGAATCACTACATCTGGCACAACAGTCATGCCACAGTCAAAGTCACTTAGATCACACATCTTGTCCATTACAATATTTGCGCAAACAAAAATAAATACACATCTTCACTATGTCTGCATACTTTATATATTCAGTTGCAGCCACATGATTTGCTGTTTGTTGGAGTAGGCTATTTGCATTAATGAGCAGGTGTACATAATAAAGTGGCCAGTATATAATACAAAGGATATGGGTTTGGTGTTGATTTAGGGATGTGTATACAGAAACAGGCCTCATATATACTGGTAAATACAGCGGTGGATCTTTAATGTTACGGGGCTGTTCTGCTTCCACTGATCCTTGGGCCCTCATGAACTCTACCCAGGTACCAGGACATTTTAGCCAGAAATCTGGTTGCCTCTGCTGGCAGACTGAAAGCCACTAGTGGATCTTCCAGCAAAACAGTGACCTCAAGCACACGTTACTATTTAAATGATTAATTAACCACATAAGCCACATTTTGCAATGGGTACAGTCTCCAGACTTGAACTCCATTGGAAACCTGCAGTTTCAATTGAACAGGACAGTTCTTTAGCAAATATCAAAA
>NW_026985909.1:0-7519 GCF_018555375.3 Anguilla rostrata
TTTTTTTGTAGCTTGTGCCTTTAACGGTGACATTGTGTACAGCCACAGAGCTACGTAGTTGGAGGCCTAAATAATCAACAGATCACAAATTCTTGAAGTTGTGTAATTTGCGAGCACACTGTTTAAAATGTGTGTGTGTTTACTCTCAAACCTAAGGGTCCAAGAGCGAATAAGAGGCCCAAAGCAAAGTATCAGTTCAGGATAGTCACGTATATGATGATTGTAAGCCACCTAAAGGGTCACTTAGCAGTATCCCTTTTCCAGTTTCAAACATGAATTTTTATGATTAATATTATTATTATTGTTGTTATTATTATTTCTTAGTATCTATTCTCAGTACATTAATTATATTTTCTTATTTTATTCCTACTAAGACTATCAAACGAGCTTCCCTGTCCACAAGAATTAGGCGGTGAAAATAACTACAATGCGCTCTGACGCGTGACTAGATGACACACTCGCTCGCAATAACGCATTAGCTATGACACAGCCTCGTTATTTCTTATTATATTTTCTCAGTAAGTTAAATTAATTATATTTTCTTATTGTATTTTCTTATATGAGCTTTCGTGCAGGTTACCCGCGCTAACTATTGGTTGATTCAGTTCTCCAACAGCAATCCTTCTCTCATGTTATCACGACAAAGCTAGATAACATGGCTTAAAATGATTCATGTTCGAAGTGTTTTATCTGCTTTTTTACTGTCTGGTTAGCTTGCTACGAGGACGCGTGACAAGATGACACTCGCTTGCAATCACGCCTTGGCTATTTACAAAACATCATATAGTAGCTAATATCATTATCTCAGATTAAAAAAAACAAAAAAAAAACATGTGTGTGACATTCAACCACAATTTTATTTTGGCTGGTTATTTATTTGAGAATACAGCGATGTCCTCTGGAAATGTAGATCCTACGCTGCTTATGTGCTCACTTCCAGTTCATAAAGGCTTGCTAGCTTGCTAAAGTGAACCAAATATGTTAGCTAGCTCGCTCGTTTGATAATGAGGATTGATAAACATAGTGGTCGTATAAACGCATTTAATTAAAAACTTTCACTAAATCTACATACCTTTATTGCCGCAACCGAATCTGTGCAGACAAGTCTTGCAGTGGAGAATATTGGATGAGGCACGAGTAACAAACGTCTTATTAGAGAAGTAGCGCGTCAGCTGCTGCAGTTCACACTTGTATTAGAGCTCCCTCTACTGGATAATTGTAGTAAATAGCAATTACAACGTTCATGCAGACAAGTACAGATAAATAATCATCGTTTTTTTTTGTTTATTATATAATATATATTAATATATTATAGATATATCGGTCAGGCTCTAGTACATAATCTGCAGAAATGGGTGCTTTTACTGAAGTTTTCACTAAAGCCACTCTGTGATCCCATATTATCTCCAGCTATGGCACACAATGTACCTCGGTACACATGTCCATCAGGTTAGACTATACCATTTAAATCAAATAGGGATTTACTGCCTTCTGGGGACTGGAGTAGGGGGGTAGCACAACTTATAGCATCTGGCAATGAAAACAAAAATCTATCATTATGCATATTGACTAAAATTGCGCCATAATTAATTAGATAAAACAATAAGCTTTTTAATACACTCTTTAATTTGGTAGTGAAGTAGTAAATATACAGTACCTGCTCATTTCCATGCATTTAAATGTTTTCTGCACTGGATTGGTCGATTAACCTCGCAATTTCCTGTTCTCTTATGTACTGCAAGTCATCTTTGCTTTCCACTCCCTGGTGTAAGATCGTTTCTTCTGGCACACTTGGCAGGACAGAAATGACTGCGTCCTTGATGCTCTCACTTATATCAGACATTCTGAAGGAAAGGAGTGGCTATTAGAGACAGACCAAACATGTTGTACACAGGCAAAGGGTAATAGTCAAGCAGGCTTGCATGTTCGAGGCAGAAATAATTTGAAATGGGGTTCTCTGAGCCCATCTTTAGGCAGTAAATCCCCTGATCAAAAAGGAAATCAGACTGGCATTTCTCTGTGACAAAGTAAACACAACTGTTGCAAACAAGAATCAGTTCTATCTTGCCAAAGACTAGTCCCTCATCATTCTTCTCAAAGACAACACACGTGGCTTTTTTTGTAGCTTGTGCCTTTAACGGTGACATTGTGTACAGCCACAGAGCTACGTAGTTGGAGGCCTAAATAATCAACAGATCACAAATTCTTGAAGTTGTGTAATTTGCGAGCACACTGTTTAAAATGTGTGTGTGTTTACTCTCAACTAAGGGTCCAAGAGCGAATAAGAGGCCCAAAGCAAAGTATCAGTTCAGGATAGTCACGTATGTAATGATGATTGTAACCCACCTAAAGGGTCACTTAGCAGTATCCCTTTTCCAGTTTCAAACATGTATTTTTATGATTAATATTATTATTATTGTTGTTATTATTATTTCTTAGTATCTATTCTCAGTACATTAATTATATTTTCTTATTTATTCCTACTAAGACTATCAAACGAGCTTCCCTGTCCATAAGAATTAGGCGGTGAAAATAACTACAATGCGCTCTGACGCGTGACTAGATGACACACTCGCTCGCAATAACGCATTAGCTATGACACAGCCTCGTTATTTCGTATTATATTTTCTCAGTAAGTTAAATTAATTATATTTTCTTATTGTATTTTCTTATATGTATGAGCTTTCGTGCAGGTTACCCGCGCTAACTATTGGTTGATTCAGTTCTCCAACAGCAATCCTTCTCTCATGTTATCACGACAAAGCTAGATAACATGGCTTAAAATGATTCATGTTCGAAGTGTTTTATCTGCTTTTTTACTGTCTGGTTAGCTTGCTACGAGGACGCGTGACAAGATGACACTCGCTTGCAATCACGCCTTGGCTATTTACAAAACATCATATAGTAGCTAATATCATTATCTCAGATTAAAAAAAACAAAAAAAAAAACATGTGTGACACATTCAACCACCATTTTATTTTGGCTGGTTATTTATTTGAGAATACAGCGATGTCCTCTAGAAATGTAGATCCTACGCTGCTTATGTGCTCACTTCCAGTTCATAAAGGCTTGCTAGCTTGCTAAAGTGAACCAAATATGTTAGCTAGCTCGCTCGTTTGATAATGAGGATTGATAAACATAGTGGTCGTATAAACGCATTTAATTAAAAACTTTCACTAAATCTACATACCTTTATTGCCGCAACCGAATCTGTGCAGACAAGTCTTGCAGTGGAGAATATTGGATGAGGCACGAGTAACAAACGTCTTATTAGAGAAGCAGCGCGTCAGCTGCTGCAGTTCACACTTGTATTAGAGCTCCCTCTACTGGATAATTGTAGTAAATAGCAATTACAACGTTCATGCAGACAAGTACAGATAAATAATCATCGTTTTTTTTTTGTTTATTATATAATATATATTAATATATTATAGATATATCGGTCAGGCTCTAGTACATAATCTGCAGAAATGGGTGCTTTTACTGAAGTTTTCACTAAAGCCACTCTGTGATCCCATATTATCTCCAGCTATGGCACACAATGTACCTCGGTACACATGTCCATCAGGTTAGACTATACCATTTAAATCAAATAGGGATTTACTGCCTTCTGGGGACTGGAGTAGGGGGGTAGCACAACTTATAGCATCTGGCAATGAAAACAAAAATCTATCATTATGCATATTGACTAAAATTGCGCCATAATTAATTAGATAAAACAATAAGCTTTTTAATACACTCTTTAATTTGGTAGTGAAGTAGTAAATATACAGTACCTGCTCATTTCCATGCATTTAAATGTTTTCTGCACTGGATTGGTCGATTAACCTCTGCAATTTCCTGTTCTCTTATGTACTGCAAGTCATCTTTGCTTTCCACTCCCTGGTGTAAGATCGTTTCTTCTGGCACACTTGGCAGACAGAAATGACTGCGTCCTTGATGCTCTCACTTATATCAGACATTCTGAAGGAAAGGAGTGGCTATTAGAGACAGACCAAACATGTTGTACACAGGCAAAGGGTAATAGTCAAGCAGGCTTGCATGTTCGAGGCAGAAATAATTTGAAATGGGGTTCTCTGAGCCCATCTTTAGGCAGTAAATCCCCTGATCAAAAAGGAAATCAGACTGGCATTTCTCTGTGACAAAGTAAACACAACTGTTGCAAACAAGAATCAGTTCTATCTTGCCAAAGACTAGTCCCTCATCATTCTTCTCAAAGACAACACACGTGGCTTTTTTTGTAGCTTGTGCCTTTAACGGTGACATTGTGTACAGCCACAGAGCTACGTAGTTGGAGGCCTAAATAATCAACAGATCACAAATTCTTGAAGTTGTGTAATTTGCGAGCACACTGTTTAAAACGTGTGTGTTTACTCTCAAACCTAAGGGTCCAAGAGCGAATAAGAGGCCCAAAGCAAAGTATCAGTTCAGGATAGTCACGTATATAATGATGATTGTAACCCACCTAAAGGGTCACTTAGCAGTATCCCTTTTCCAGTTTCAAACATGTATTTTTATGATTAATATTATTATTATTGTTGTTATTATTATTTCTTAGTATCTATTCTCAGTACATTAATTATATTTTCTTATTTTATTCCTACTAAGACTATCAAACGAGCTTCCCTGTCCATAAGAATTAGGCGGTGAAAATAACTACAATGCGCTCTGACGCGTGACTAGATGACACACTCGCTCGCAATAACGCATTAGCTATGACACAGCCTCGTTATTTCGTATTATATTTTCTCAGTAAGTTAAATTAATTATATTTTCTTATTGTATTTTTATAGTATGAGCTTTCGTGCAGGTTACCCGCGCTAACTATTGGTTGATTCAGTTCTCCAACAGCAATCCTTCTCTCATGTTATCACGACAAAGCTAGATAACATGGCTTAAAATGATTCATGTTCGAAGTGTTTTATCTGCTTTTTTACTGTCTGGTTAGCTTGCTACGAGGACGCGTGACAAGATGACACTCGCTTGCAATCACGCCTTGGCTATTTACAAAACATCATATAGTAGCTAATATCATTATCTCAGATAAAAAAAAAACAAAAAAAACAAACAAATGTGTGACACATTCAACCACCATTTTATTTTGGCTGGTTATTTATTTGAGAATACAGCGATGTCCTCTAGAAATGTAGATCCTACGCTGCTTATGTGCTCACTTCCAGTTCATAAAGGCTTGCTAGCTTGCTAAAGTGAACCAAATATGTTAGCTAGCTCGCTCGTTTGATAATGAGGATTGATAAACATAGTGGTCGTATAAACGCATTTAATTAAAAACTTTCACTAAATCTACATACCTTTATTGCCGCAACCGAATCTGTGCAGACAAGTCTTGCAGTGGAGAATATTGGATGAGGCACGAGTAACAAACGTCTTATTAGAGAAGCAGCGCGTCAGCTGCTGCAGTTCACACTTGTATTAGAGCTCCCTCTACTGGATAATTGTAGTAAATAGCAATTACAATGTTCATGCAGACAAGTACAGATAAATAATCATCGTTTTTTTTTTGTTTATTATATAATATATATTAATATATTATAGATATATCGGTCAGGCTCTAGTACATAATCTGCAGAAATGGGTGCTTTTACTGAAGTTTTCACTAAAGCCACTCTGTGATCCCATATTATCTCCAGCTATGGCACACAATGTACCTCGGTACACATGTCCATCAGGTTAGACTATACCATTTAAATCAAAGTAGCGGATTTACTGCCTTCTGGGGACTGGAGTAGGGGGGTAGCACAACTTATAGCATCTGGCAATGAAAACAAAAATCTATCATTATGCATATTGACTAAAATTATGCCATAATTAATTAGATAAAACAATAAGCTTTTTAATACACTCTTTAATTTGGTAGTGAAGTAGTAAATATACAGTACCTGCTCATTTCCATGCATTTAAATGTTTTCTGCACTGGATTGGTCGATTAACCTCTGCAATTTCCTGTTCTCTTATGTACTGCAAGTCATCTTTGCTTTCCACTCCCTGGTGTAAGATCGTTTCTTCTGGCACACTTGGCAAGACAGAAATGACTGCGTCCTTGATGCTCTCACTTATATCAGACATTCTGAAGGAAAGGAGTGGCTATTAGAGACAGACCAAACATGTTGTACACAGGCAAAGGGTAATAGTCAAGCAGGCTTGCATGTTCGAGGCAGAAATAATTTGAAATGGGGTTCTCTGAGCCCATCTTTAGGCAGTAAATCCCCTGATCAAAAAGGAAATCAGACTGGCATTTCTCTGTGACAAAGTAAACACAACTGTTGCAAACAAGAATCAGTTCTATCTTGCCAAAGACTAGTCCCTCATCATTCTTCTCAAAGACAACACACGTGGCTTTTTTTGTAGCTTGTGCCTTTAACGGTGACATTGTGTACAGCCACAGAGCTACGTAGTTGGAGGCCTAAATAATCAACAGATCACAAATTCTTGAAGTTGTGTAATTTGCGAGCACACTGTTTAAAATGTGTGTGTGTTTACTCTCAAACCTAAGGGTCCAAGAGCGAATAAGAGGCCCAAAGCAAAGTATCAGTTCAGGATAGTCACGTATATGATGATTGTAACCCACCTAAAGGGTCACTTAGCAGTAGGTAAATATTTTCAGGTTAAAGCTAGGTTCGTAAGGAGAGGTTATGAATGAAGAGATGGACACAATGAACAACCGGAGCCAGAAAGTAAGTGCAAAATGGTTAGAACTGTATTAAAGAAAACGTAATGACAATATGTAAAGCTTATCACATTCAAACACATTAATTTGTCTTCATATCAATGTACTGAGCGTTGTAACTGTATTCACTGTCCATTCAGTTCTGAATGTCTTCTGTTCAGTCTGGTTCAGTTCAATTGGTCAAGTTCAATTTAGTTAGTTTCAAGTCAGTTTTGTTGGTTGGGTGCACCCTTTTTACAAAAAATAAAGTATCAAATAAAAGTGTGTAATTTCTCAATCACAATCCTACCACACCAGAGTGGGGTTGGGAGAAACAAGGGGGGTTCTACCTCAATGGATGAGGATGAATCAAGTTGATCAAGCTGGTCGGCTCGCCAGGGAGAGAATCCTAGGTTCACAGGTTTCTTCTCAGGTATCCAAAAAACCCAGCCTGTATGACAACAGGCTATTATAACAACTGAATACTTTTCTCAATCTTAGTTTTTTCTTTAAGGCATCATTGTAACCTCAAAAGTGTAAAAGTGTTACTAATAAAGCAAACAGTACACTTTATAAATGTTCAACTGTACAGTTTCATTTTATCAAATATTCTATCACTCTTTTAACCATTAATCATGAATTATGAGCAAGGTATTTTCCATGTAACTATAGCAAATAATTTTTTAAACCATGAACTCAATATAAATACATGGCAATAAACCTTTAACAATCAAGTAAATCATTAGTTGATTGTAAAATCATTTAAATTCATGTGAACTAACCCTCTTGCACTGTCATGCACAATAGAAGATATGGCTACATCATATACCCAAATGTAGCGCACTTGCTAA
>NW_026985910.1:0-8590 GCF_018555375.3 Anguilla rostrata
TATCAAATATGTACAATATCTAAGATTACCTCTTAACTTTTGTGAGCAGTTTATATTGAAAATAAAATGTGTTTAGCTGCAGTGGCCTTAGTGCTTTCATTTACAATGAATTAAAATTGACTAATATTCTAAATGTTTCCATTTACCACAAAACAAGTGTACATCCATATAATAGTGTACACTTCATTAGACCACAGCTTTAATAACATGTGGTATAGCCAACATCATTACCATGAATGTTCACCAAACTTTATTTATCCTCAGATTTATCCTAATCTTTATCCACCCAATGTATTTTCAGCATCGTTTCATGATGGATCCCACACAGGCGTGGATGAAATCTGCCAATGACTTTCTGAAAGAACACATGCATGTGGACGTTTCCTGGATCGCTGGAGATTACCTTCACGACTTTCAGTGAAACCTGGATGGGAAACCAACTTAAGGGGAGGTGCCACCCTTGAATATGGAAAACAAAATTTAAAAAAATGAAATTTTACCAGTTGAATAAACACAAATACAAGACTTTTTTGTATTATGACTTTTCATTTTTTATTTTAAAAATATGCAAATGAGTTGATATCTCATTAAATATGCACTAATTTGCATATTATTTAAGACACTTTTTGACCTCAACAGCTGGATTCAGAATTTCTTTTTGTTTTAATTTCACTAATAACTCAGCGACTAGAACTTGCCAGATCCATTTGTCAAAATATTGTTTTTTAATTAATTATTCTAAAAACAATATTTACGTGCTTTAAAAAAATCGGTTTTTGGCCTATTTTTACAGATAAAATGCCACATAAAATAAAAATGACAAAACATATCAAAAATAGCTTCTGACAAAGTCCAGATAACCTTTCACAAGCAATATTTAAAATTATGTAGCTCTACCTATTGTGAAAGTTGAGAGAAAGTGTCCAGCGTATGGCCAATATATTATTTTAAGAAAATGGCCGTTAAAGATTTATTCATCTAAAAACATGTGTTTCCCACAAATGTGAATGAAGAAAAAGGCTTGCACAGCTTTTGTTATGATTTTTTTTTCTTTTTTTCCCCATAACCATTATTTGAAGAAGCAGGAACCAGGTCCATATATAGTAGATAATCTCTAAAATATAGACATAATGGTTAAACTTATGATTTGAGTGCTCATCTAGTCAAGTGCAGCTCATTCAAAATGCCACTCATCAGCTAAATATTGTATGTGTGCATTGGGTGTTATCGAGTCACGGTGCAATGGACTCATGGGAATGTTCGCTAATGCAATAAAGAGTTAACTGCCAGCTTTTAAAGAGTTAAAATGCTATGAAAACAATTGAACTGATAAAATTATTGATAGGTGAGCTATGCTTTATTTGCCATAAAGTATGATTGAAATGCTTATAATAATGTGTTAAAGGGATTAGGTGCCTGATAAGTTAACTTTTATTTGTTATATTTTTAATATCTTTTATTTTTAGTTGGGAAGCAACTCTGCAGGCACCTGTGTGTCTGTGTGTGTGTGTCTGTAGAACATTTTTGATGCTGCATTTTTGTGAAAACCGAAAATGACACTTAACTCTCATATCTGTACCATGCATTTGCAGCGTGATAACGTTTGCAAATGCATGGTGGGGAGGTGTCAATAGCTGATAGGCTCGGATTTTTGCAGACGTATCTGTGGTTTGGCTAGGGCCCTGCATAAAAGCAGTGAATTTTCCAAGCCTATTCTCGTGCATCGATCGGTAATATCTGAAGGTGCCGTTGTTGCGAAGAGGAGACTCTCCGGACTCTGTATCTACAGCCACGTCGGAAGAGAAGCGAGAGCCCCCAGGTACAGTATGAGTTAGCTCTCCTCACACTGGTACTCTGAACTGGTGTTTCTCAACCCTGGTCCTGGGGACCCACTGCCCTCCATGTTCTAGATGTCTCCCTGCTCCAACACACCTGGTTCAAATGCATGGGTCATTATCAGAGGTGGGTAGAGTAGCCAAAAACTGTACTCAAGTAGAAGTATTGTTACTTTAAAATAATAATGACTCAAGTAGAAGTAAAAGTTGTCATCCAAATAATTACTTGAGTAAGAGTAAGAAAGTATCTTGTGAAAAGACTACTGAAGTACTAAGTTACATATAATCTGATTTAATGTTGAAATAAGCAGAGCAAGATGAACGTAAAAATCCAAATGTCCAAAATATAAAATTGTAAATGCTTGTCCAATAGAAATAAACAAAATATAAAATAGCCATGTGCAAATTCAAATATGGCCTAAATCATATCCCTTTAAATAAAACAATACACAGGAGGTTCGTCAGAAGAGGAGGATTTTCGCTTTCTGTTGTACTCTATTAAGTCTGTATACCTCATCAGTTTGTTGGGGTGAACCCTCCGTTGACTGAAATAATATCAACGAGGCTACAGGAGATTTATCCATTAAAATAGACTCATCATCACAACAAAGAGGAGCCTGCTCAAATTCAAACAGAAACTTTATATGTGGAAAACATAATGCTTTGTCGCACCATTATTGTACCTTATGATGCACTTATCCACAATATTCCAAAGTCCCATGATGCCTTCCGCGGAATATGTGCATAACTTCCGGTTTAGCGTAAACAAACTTTATGTATGCTATGCAATGCTATGCAATGTTCCAGCGCTCACGTCATGACTGTTGCATGCTTCACAAAAACTATTACACTACTAACGCTTACATTACAGTGTGAAATATCCACATTAATACCAGTAACCTATTTAAACACACTCAATTTCAAAAATAACGTATATAACCAAAGTATTTTCAACAATAATAGCCTACTTACATAGCAATGATGAAATCTTATCTGTGTTCAGTAGATGGAGACAGAGGCATTAAATTGGTTGGGATGGCAGGTATGCCATCCCGCTAAGTTACGCCTTGGCGGGGGCATGCCCCATACCTATACAGCACTGAGAGTTTGGCACTTTTCAGGGTTCCCCACAGAAATAACCACAACAGCCACAGACACTCAGCCCTTAAAAACATTAAATTCTGTACATTCTGACGCCATTTCAACAGACAGATTTCATTAACAACTTCACATGTCCACACAATAAAGCCCCAGACTAAGGGGATTTTGTGTTTTCTCCTTCTTCTTCTTCTCTTTCTTCTTCTTCTTCTTCTTCTCATTCTTCTTCTCATTCTTATTTTTCCTGCCGCCTATCTCACTAATAACAAAATGCCAAGTTACTCAAAAGTATTGATATCAAAATGATGCCAAGTTACGGTACTACAAACAATATAGGCTATCTTGCCTCACCGAAATGACATAAGATGTATTTCAAAGCAATGCTACCCAATATTTCCTCAATTCTTTCAAGTCACTTGGCCCTGTGTTTTGTAATCTTACCATTTTACAATATCATGCAAACTTTGTGTGAGATCAAAGAGTCAAATATTTCGAATTGCCTCATGGAACACATTGAAATGAATGTACAAAACTGCTGCTGAGTAACTACAGGAAGCATATTTCTCCAGAAAACATGTTTGTACTTGCTTCTGAACTGAATTTGAGTACATGTGCAAGTTATTGTATATTTGCTACGTACAATAAATACTGCATGTAAAATACATATTGTACATACATACATAAAGAACTTCTTTATCCCCATGGGGACATTTCCCTCGCAGCATGTTACATTCAAATTTACGAACACACACTTATACCACGAAACATACTATCATTCACGCAACAGAAAGGCTGGGCAGCGACATACATACATACCAATACAAATTGGTCATATACACGCCTATTCAATCAATGTTGACTGTGAGAGAGCCATCCACACATATGTTTGGCCTGTCCATGTAGTGCATGCTTATACACACAGGGCCAAGTGACTTGAAAGAATTGAGGAAATATTGGGTAGCATTGCTTTGAAATACTTACTTTGCTTTTGAAATGTTTTGTTCCAGAAAACGATGTCAGCTAGGTCTATCATCAAACATGCGGCTTAGCTATGCCCAGAAGTCCTCAATAATAATAGTATTTCCCAAGAAATTACGAATAATAGTTGACCACGTTTCGTGAGTGAATGCATAAGTGAATGCGATGATAAGAAAAATTTCGGTCACGCTGACCTAAAAAACGCTATTCCAAAAGCAAAATTAGACATGTTATACATCGTTAGAAAGCTTATACTCTCACCTACTGAATAAATGAATTGTCAATCAAGCCAGACTGTACTAAAAAGGGCGACAACGACGTAAACAACAGGTGTGGTATTACGCGCAGGTATTTTGGAAGATACCCAGGCGTCATGAATGCGCTTATATTTCACAAATGGATGACCACTCAGTCAAATAGTTAGCTATCCACTGCCAAAACTAACCTACAACTTACCGCCACATATTTTCTCAAGTTCGAAGTTGAGTTCTTGTAGACTGAAATGTCCGCATTTCTAGGCAGACAAAGAAGGCAGCGCATAATGTAACTACTGTTTTTGGTAGTCTGTAAGTAAAACATAGTTTGAACGTGAGGCCAGGGGTGTTCTGGCTCCTACGAATCACCCGCCGTTGTTTCAGCCATTGTTGTCTCCCACTCATCCTTCTGTGTGCTGTGACTGGCTACGTTTGATTGGTGAAACGGAGTCATGTGGGGCTATGACAGCGCCAAAGCAAAGACCAGTCAGCCTCTTTGGCTGAAGTCTCTCTGAGAGAAAGAAACAAACAGAACGTGCGTTGAATAAAAAATGGGTAAAAAATAAAAGTAACAAGCGGAATGTAGCCGAATATAACTGAGTAAAAGTAACATTTTTTCTTCGCAAATATACTCGAGTAAAAGTGAAAAGTATGTTGCTTTAAAACTACTCTTACAAGTACAATTTATTACTTAATTTTTAGTAATTTAATATTTATATTTACTATACCTCAATGATCGGGATTTGAATATGTCAATACCAGTTTTATTAGCGCCCATTATGTTAAATATTAAGTCCCATGCTAAACTTAACACAGTTCGAGACATTGACATTCTGTAAAAATAAGTCTGTGTTTAATGCTTATTTTAACATATAAAATTGAGTTAACCTTTCAATTATTCATTGAGTATCATAACTGATTTGGGCTGCAATACTATCGCTCGATAGGACATAGATGCTGAATCATCTAGTTCAATTGAGTTGCATTTCTTTTTTTTCATGTTTTCCTTATATTTTATGCCAATTTGGGCCACAAATCAATGCATAAAATTACTAAAGCCGTTTTGGATTATCTAGGCCTACGTTAGTTTAGTCATTTATTGCATTTGATCAAATTTTAGGCCTATTTGGGGAAAAACATTACTGGATAAGATGCACGAATGGTGTTCGTAAGGACCATTACACTTTAGTTTGATAGTCGCATTTCAGTAGTGTTTGCATTTGGTTAACATTTAAGCTAATTTGGATTGCAATATAACTGGATGCGACAACTAGGGGTCATTTTCCTCAATGTTTGACCCAAATCAAATGTTACAATAGAGGCGTTATTTCACTCATTGAAGCAACTAAATCAGTTTGACCTAAGGTTAATCCAAATGCTATAGGACAATTAATTTTCTTATTGTAATTCTGACAACCCAAGGCGGGAAGTCCGTTTCATAAGTGCATTCACTAAGCCTACCCTCGTTTGATCCTCCCCGTTCAGGATGTCTTGTTTTCTTGATCCTCGCAGGTCACGATGTCCATGTTAAAGGGAGAAACCCTGACCTTAGTCAGCTTGGACGGAATCAAGAAGGTAGAGTGGAAACAAGGCTCCATTTTCGGATCCGGCGGAGACGCGGTTCAGTTCTACGAGGAGTGTACATACAAGTGAGTGTTAGTGGGGACTGGGGGTTCTACCACGAGTGTACATACAAGTGAGTGTTAGTGGGGACTGGGGGTTCTACCACGAGTGTACATACAAGTGAGTGTTAGTGGGGACTGGGGGTTCTACCACGAGTGTACAGAACAAGTAGAAACAAGGCTCCATTTTCGGATCCGGCGGAGACGCGGTTCAGTTCTACCACGAGTGTACATACAAGTGAGTGTTAGTGGGGACTGGGGGTTCTACCACGAGTGTACATACAAGTGAGTGTTAGTGGGGACTGGGGGTTCTACCACGAGTGTACATACAAGTGAGTGTTAGTGGGGACTGGGGGTTCTACCACGAGTGTACATACCAGCAGAACATCACTGCGGGCTGCAGAGAGAAAGTGGAGAAAATCCCGATCCTCTGATGACCTGACTGCATACCATACCCTGCTGGCGACTTTTACATCTGCCCTCACGTCTGCAAAAGCCTCTTTTTTCCAATCCAAGATCAGCGCATGTGTCTCTAATCCACGTAAACTATTCTCCACCTTCTCTTCCCTCCTCATTCCTCCTCCACCCCCACCTCCCTCTTCCCTCTCCGCAGATGACTTTCTGGCCGCCTTTGAAGGAAAGGTGGCTACAATCCGGAACTCCTTCACCCATCCAGTGAGCCCCCCAACCCCCCAGGACAACCCCACAGCCACACTGACCTCCTTTGAAATGCTGGAGGACTCCGATGTATTACAACTGATCACCTCTCATCGCGCAACCACCTGTCCACTTGACCCCATCCCATCTAAAGTTCTCCAATCTATCTCCAGCGAGCTCCTTCCCTATCTGTCTTCCATTATTAATTCCTCTCTCTCCTCTGGTCATGTTCCCTCTGTTTTTAAGACGGCTCGTGTTACCCCACTACTCAAAAAACCCACCTTAGACCCCTCCGATGTAGCAAATTATCGACCCGTATCCCTTCTACCCTTTCTGTCCAAAACCCTCGAACGAGCAGTTCTTAAACAATTAACCTCTTTTCTCCATCAGAACAACCTGCTAGACCCTCTCCAGTCTGGCTTCCGATCTGGGCACTCAACAGAGACTGCACTCCTAGCTGTGACGGAGGCACTTGCCACTGCAAGAGCCTCACGCCTTTCCTCTGTCCTGATCCTTCTTGACCTGTCTGCAGCTTTTGACACGGTCAACCATAAAATACTCCTCTCCACCTTGGCTGGGATGGGAATTGCCGGGACTGCCCTGTCTTGGTTTGCTTCCTATCTTGCAGATAGGACCTACCAGGTCACCTGGAAGGGGTCTGCCTCTGCTTCTCATCCACTTGTTACGGGAGTGCCGCAGGGATCTGTACTGGGTCCTCTGCTGTTCTCCTTATACACCAGATCTCTTGGTTCAGTCATTAATTCACATGGTTTTTCCTATCATTGTTATGCAGATGACACACAACTCTTCTTTTCTTTCCCCCCCTCGGCCACACTGGTCAATGATAAGATCTCTTCCTGCCTGGCTGACATCTCCACCTGGATGGCCAGCCACCATCTGAAGCTCAAACTCAACAAAACTGAGCTGCTCTTCTTCCCGCACAAGACCTCCTTGCTTCGTGAACTCTCAATCACGGTTGATGGCACCACAGTGACTGCCTCTCACTCTGCCAAGAGCTTGGGGGTGGTCCTGGATGACCAACTGGACCTCAAGGAGCACATCAAGGCAACATCAAGGTCCTGCAGATTCCTCCTATACAACATCAGGAGGATTCGACCATACCTGACGACGCACTCCACCCAGCTGCTCGTCCAGGCTACGGTGACCTCTCGCCTTGATTACTGCAACTCTCTCCTTGCAAACCTGCCAGCTTGTGCCATACAGCCACTACAGATGATTCAGAATGCCGCTGCCCGGCTCATCTACAACCTCCCCAAATTCTCCCACGTCACTCCTCTGCTGCGATCACTTCACTGGCTACCGGTCGCTGCCAGGATCCGATTCAAAGCCCTGACCCTTGCCTACACTGCCGCCAACAGGACAGCCCCCATCTACTTGCAGGACATGACTCAATTCTATGTGCCTGCTCGACCACTCCGCTCTGCAGCAGCAGGGCGTCTTGTAACCCCTCCCACCCGCCCAAAGGGATCACAGAGCTTCTCCACCCTAGCTCCCCAGTGGTGGAACGAACTCCCCGTCCCTCTCCGAACCTCCCCCTCACTATCCATCTTCCGCCGTGGCCTGAAGACTCATCTCTTCAGACTATACCTAGAATAACCACCACCATGCTGTGTATATATATTAAAAAAAAAAAAAAATATACCCTTTTTTCCTTGTCACTTGTTACATGTTGCCCCATCCCTGCACTTCTTGGTAAATTGTATTTGTCCTAATACTCTAGCTTAATCTTCTGCCTAGTTTGGCTTTGCAGATGTTAGACCAGGATAGTGTTCATTGTTCTCAGCTAGAAATAGCTGTACAAAATAAGTAATTGTACCTTACTGAACCCGTGTTCAGCAGTTGTCTACGATCATGAAAATGCACTTCTTGTACGTCGCTTTGGATAAAAGCGTCTGCCAAATGAATGTAATGTAAATGTAATGTAAACAAATGAGTGTTAGTGGGGACTGGGGGTTCTACCACGAGTGTACATACAAGTGAGTGTTAGTGGGGACTGGGGGTTCTACCACGAGTGTACATACAAGTGAGTGTTAGTGGGGACTGGGGGTTCTACCACGAGTGTACATACAAGTGAGTGTTAGTGGGGACTGGGGGTTCTACCACGAGTGTACATACAAGTGAGTGT
>NW_026985911.1:0-6642 GCF_018555375.3 Anguilla rostrata
TGCAGATGAGACTGCAGGAGAGGGTGCTTGTTAAATGGACGACCTGCCGACAATGGTGGGGCTTAGAAATTGTGCATAGTGGTCGTGTATCGTCTACCAATAAAGCTAGAAGACAGAATTTGTGGTTTCATAGTTTGGTTGCAGGACCAGTGAAAGTCTGAATTCAACAATCTCAGGACATCATGGGCGTCATGGGCACTAAGGGGACTGCACGTAGGAGTTAAGTTATTTGAACACTTGTTTAATTGGATTCAGATCGGTTAAATACTTGGCCATTCAATAATTTTCCAGTTTTTATCTTTGAAAAACTCCTTTGTTGCTTTTGCAATATGTTTGGGATCATTGTCTTGCTGTCTGATGAAGCACCATCCAATTCTTTTGGAGGCATTTCGTTGAACTTGAGCAGATAAGAACCTTCTGTACACTTCAAAATTCTGTTGCTGCCATCAGCAGTTACATCATTAGTGAAGACAAGTGTGTGAGTATCTGTGGCAGCCATACATGTCCAAACTGTAATGCTCTCCACCACTATGTTTCACAGATGAGAGGGGTTACTTTGAATCTTAGGCAGTTCTTTTCGGCCTCCACATTTGCTCTTGCCATCACTCTTAATAAAAGTGAATAGTGATCTCATCTGTCCACAAGACCTTTTTCCAGAACTCTGCATACTCTTTTAGGTACTGCTTAGCAAACTAACCTGGACGTCCTGTTTTTAGTTTGCAGCTAACTAGTGGTTGGCATCTTGCAGTGTAGCCTCTGTAGCTCTTTGTGAAGTCTACTGTGGACAATTGTCGCAGACACATCCATGCCTGCATCGTGAACAGTGTTTCTAATCTTTTGGGCTGTTTGGAGGTTTTTCTTCATTATAGTGAGAATTCTTCAGTCATGAACTGCAGAGGTTTTCCTTGGCTTACCAGGCTCTGTTTTCTATGCTCACCAGTGTTCTCTTTCTTCTTTTTGATCTTCAAAATGTTTGATTTTGGTTAGCCTGACGTTTGGCATATCGTCAGTTTTTACCTAATTTCTCAGCCTTATAATGGCCTCCTTGACTTTCACTGGCATATCGGCAAATGGCAATAACAGACTCCAAAGACAATCCACAGGCTATAATCAAGAATAGGTACTGTGAACGCTCTCATACCTGCACTAAGGAAGCAATTGAGCATACCTGACTAATCAGAAACACCTGACACACCAATTGTCACAAATGATGCCATGAAATGGGGGGAGTATTCATAAAAAGTACATCTCCATGGAGGCGCTGATGTTGAGCAATAAGGCCTGGCTTGCACTCAATGTTCCCATTAATTCCAAAGGTGTTCGATGGGGTTGAGGTCAGAGTTCTATGCAGGCCAAACCAAACTGAGCAAACCATTTCTTTATAGACCTTGCATTGTGCACAGGAGCATTAGCATGCTGAAACAGGAAAGGCTCTTTCCCAAACTGTCGCCACAAAGTTGGAAGCACACAGTTCTCTAGAATGTCATTGTAGGCTGTACCATCAGAATTTCCCTTCACTGGAGCTAAGGGGCCTAGTCCAAACCATGAACAGCCCCAGACCATTATTCCTCCTGCACCAAGCTTTACAGTTGCCACTATTCAGGCAGGTATTCAGAACAACTTTATAGTACACAACTTTTTTACAGACCAGTCAAGTTCCTCTACACCGTTCTCGATTGAACCATTTCTATATGGACGTTGATGTGTGCATGGGGGCATTGTTTGCAGAAAGGGCCTTCCCCAAACTGCAGAATCGTGAATGTGAAGGGGTGTCCAAATACTTTTGGTAATTGTCAATCAAATAAACCGTTCTGTTTGCTTACGGGCTGTAGAAGAAGCAGCTTCTGCCAGCTGATCCTTCTTCACCTGCAGTGCACTGGTGTATCTGGATGCTTTAGCATCGGCACGTGCAGTTCAGGGTCAGGCCTTCAAAACACGTATAATGTGTCCTCGTTTACGTCAATGAGACATCCATGACTTTTGGAAATGTTATGTAAGAAAGGGCTGCATTGTAATGTTTCATATAACTTATCCAGACATTTGAAGCACATTTTCAGGACTCTAAATGTCCTCTGTATTACAGGGCGACAGCTCAGGAGGTAAGACCGATTGTCTGGCAGTCGGAGGGTTGCCGGTTCAAAACCCTGCCCTGGGCGTGTCGAAGTGTCCTTGAGCAAGACACCTAACCCCTAACTGCTCTGGCGAATGAGAGGCATCAATTGTAAAGCACTTTGGATAAAAGCGCTATATAAATGCAGTCCATTTACAGTGCAGGTTTTTGTGGGTTTTCAATTTTATTCATTACTGCGATTACCTAATTCGGATCAATATTATGACTAACCATTGGGATATGTATTATTAGTGTATTCTTTAGTAAACACAGTAAATAGTCTTTCACATTGTAATCTTGATATTTGTATGCATGTTTGTTACTGTCTTAAAATTGTGCCCTTAAAATGACAAAGAAACCACTGCGAAATGACTTAAGAAAAGTCTTTTGTTGGCCTGGTCTTAAGTTGACCAGCCACCTGACACATGGGTGCAAGTTCATTTGCTAAGGTGGGCACCAGGCTGTTAGGCTTGACTTTGAAACTGCCTGTCATGAGAAGGTCAGGAGTCAGGCTCCGAGATTTTGACACTGGTGAATCCTATGTTTTTTGGAAATGAGATCTATGTCCATAACCTTTCTTGAACAGAGTTAAATTGACTAGGTAGCTTTTAAAATAATATCAGTGTATTATTGACTACCATATGTTGTGAAACTTCATTTTCTGTTTTCAACTACAATTACACTTAACGTAGTGACTAGCATCTAAAACATGTGACAGTTTGTAATTTTTACTATTGTCAAAGCAAGTACAAAAAAATGTAAAAATAAAATTAACAAAGTTATTATTGACCAGTTGTTGAGGGGAAGAGAAGACAGGCAGTGGGAAGGAAATAAATTCTAGGGAGTTTGGGGGCATGGTCTCCTATGAGAAGCTTTTTTCAGAAATCACTCTGAAATGGTTCATTCTGTTGATTTCTGAAAGTAGAACATTACCTTATTAAACTTTTACCAAGCCAACCTTTGCATTTTGCCAGCCTTAAAGTAGAATGTGTAAGTGATTGAAGACCCTGAATACATTTATAACAGAAAAAAAACAGGCTTGACTTTTTCTTTTATTTATTTATTTGTTTGTTTGTTTGTTTTTTAAGTTTAACTGCCCAAAGGTGTCTTCTATTGTGCTTGACATAACTAGCTATTTAATGTTAGCGAACTAATTTCAGCTTACTTAATATAACAATAGAAATTAATAAAATAAAAGAAATGATAAAGAACTGCAGCTCTCTCCATAAAGCTGTCAATGGGTTGTTTTAATCTTGAGTCAGTATGTTTGTTCATACACAATTAATTAGACTGAGGTTTACAAAAACATAGCTTTGTAACAAATGTGAAGACATAACCCAGTGTTTCCCACAGGATTTGTAAAACTATTATGGGGACCCTGAACTGTCTAGGGGGATTAGGGGCAAGCATCTTCTGGAAAAAATTTGGTACATTTTAACAGTTAAATGCGTCAATCTGATGCTCTTTGATAGGAAAATTAAGAGGTTAGATCTGTGAATAATTTTGTGCTTCGTTAGCAATCCAATTATAAACCTGTGCAGCTGCATCACATTTACATTGACCTCGCATATATAAAATATGGCACCACATGCTACTAGAGATCGCATTCAACTAAAATCTTGAAGGTGAATGAAAGTTAACTTGAGGAAAACCTCTTTTTCAACTACATTAACATCTGGTGTTGATGTAAAAACATCATAAAACAGTACCTGAACCTGATTTAACATTCAACAGCTTTGAATACATTTTTATAATCGATGTAATGTTACATATCACTGTTGGGATATAGCTTTTCTAACTTGATGCTGGAGACAATGTGGTATTGTAGTACAGTATATACGTAAGTGTGTAGTTAAAGTTACAATCTCAAAGATTTCCGTTTCGTTCTCTTTGGCGGTACCAATGGCGAGAAGCGGTAATTGCAGGTGTGTTTTTGGACCTCACTTCCCATAGATCCAGCCGGATCCAACCAGTGTCGCCTGTGTGACGTCAGTCAGTTGGCACCTTACTGAATAAAAATGGTTGTTATAAAAGTAACGATATGTACATACTCATTCGTTGTCTAACATTAGGCTAACTTAAGCTGTCTTTATACTGCCGAGCCGGGTTAAAATGCTGTAGCAGACCTGAGGTAGAATTAGTGATGATCAATTTCCACAAACGTTCTTTATCTACCTTTTGCCCGGTATGAACGTCTTTACACTGCAGAGAAGAATTTGCGGGATTCTCTGTGGCTCTTGCAATTATGTATCTCGTGCACAATAAACAGTCTTTTTCGTGAATGACTGTTGTGTAATATTTTTGAAACAACTGCCTTGCAAAATGTTATCCCTGGTGTTTCTGGTTTTGCTAGCTAAACTGTTCGAGAATAAAGCTGAGCTGGGTGTTAAATTAGCAATCAGAACAAAAAGAATAAAACAAAGGAGATTTCATCAAAAAAGGGCATCAAGGCTGAAGGAACATATGAGGAAGCGTAATAAAATAATAACAACGCTAATCCATACTGCTGTATTCTTTTATTTCGTTTTCTCTGGCTTGACATGTTTCCACAGAAATCAGACGGCTCTGCTCCACCTATACCCCGGGTTTATTCTGAATAAATATATTAATGAACTTGATAGCAATGTAAATAATGGTAACGTGGCCAGTTCAGATCAATGATTCGCAACGAGACGGTTTTAGAATGTTGCAGAGAAAATTGCAGCGGTGTGAACTGGTTCGTTGCAGAGCGTCTGAAGCCGTTGCCTGGTGTCTCAAAAGACCCACTTTGACAAATCGCCAAGTGCAGTTTTAGAACGTTTACAATCAGACGTCTAGGAATTTTGCAGGTTTCATCCAGTCTTGTTGCAAATCATTGATCTGAACTGACTTTTTAGTTAGCTACATTGCAACAAGGTAGCATTGCATTCGAGAGACTGTTTGCGAGGTCGGTATTGGTTGGTAGCGTTAGCTAGCGTTTTTTCTAATTGTTAGCTGACATTAGATTGTGTTAATTACAACGCAGCATTACCTGATATGAGAGATGGATACTGTGCGCAACGTTGTCTAAACTAATGTTGCCTTTCTTGACATAGTCTGGTAATTAGCGTTAGCTGTGCAAATAGCTATGTAATTTAGTAACGTTACATTGTCATCAAATGTAATAGGAAATCTACATCAACAAATAATGACCTCTCATGTTACACAAAAACTTATTAGGGTTCCATAAACCCCCACCCCCCTCTGTTATTGTAAGGCTAGCAGACACCAGAAAAAACAGTGCGCCGCTCACACACAAGTGAGTTGAAGAGCGAGCCTGTTGCGTTAGCTCCGGCTACCCTCTCTGGCGGACCAACCACTAATCGGTGATGGAAAACGCGTCACTAACTATGCGCCGCTTCTGATTTTTTCCCGGGAATGTTGCCACAGACACCCAGTTCTTTAATCATAAATAATAATAATAATAATAATATAAATATAATAATAGGCTGAATCACCATTGTGTTACCTAATTCAGCGATAGATAGTGACTTAACATGCATTTATTTTAATGAAAATCTTCGAGATTATTACTTTAACATTAGTTGTTTTAACTTGACAGACGATTGTAACTACTTCGTTGCATTCATATTGATATAGATATGTAGAGAGAAAGAGAGTTACTTCAGAGAACAGGCTACTGTATCAACTTTGGCCAGCTGCTAATTATTCAACCGCAGTTAAAATTTTGCATCATTGACTTGTCAACTGGTGAATTTGGACGGTGCAGGGAAATAGAAGTTGTCATTTTTTCAAAATGCCGTTCAAAATGACTGTCTGATCGGTGCCTGCCTAACACTATGGTGGGCACTGAACAGTCAATAACTGCATCAATCTGAAACTAGCAAAGTCACTTGCGTTTGGGCTACCTCTAAACATGCTGAATTAAAGAGCATTTCACTTTCATAAATTAAACCCCCCTCAGACTTTATGTGTGTTAACTTTGGTATTATTCATGGCTTTCACAGATGAAGACAATTAAATATTGTAGAACAGTATTAAGGAGACATTTAGATGTTCACACTTCTGGCAAAGGGTTTAACATTGCAAAAATTTGTGTCAGCATTTATTATTCCTGTTGGAAATGTAAAAATGTGGCACCAGGTCAGTAAAAAATAATAACTGAACAGTATTTCATGTGAATATACTTCAATTCTGAAATGTCATCTCTGATCTAATATGATTTCTTTCTTTCCATTCCCTCTTTCTTAACCCTACCCCCTGTGTGCACTCCTTGGGTGCTGCTTTCTCAGGCAAAGCTGCGCTGCCCCTGTTGTAACACACGGGACAAAGAGACTGTTCTGACCAATCATTTTTCAAAGTGGGGGGTTTGGGGGGGTAATTAAATTGAGTTAAATCTTATCTACCTTAAGTTTTTAAATTTTTTTTGGCTGATCCCTTTAGACTGTAGTCACTAAGGTGCAACAAATATGGCAAAGGAGAGAGTTTGGCTTAGATTTTGGGGTCAAAATAAAAATTGTGGCACAAGGTTATACCCAGTGAAAATTTCAAAA
>NW_026985912.1:0-8700 GCF_018555375.3 Anguilla rostrata
ACTCTTGTTTAAGGGTAAAAGAATAAAATGCAGGCACTCAATGTCACATGGAGTGAAACTTTGGCTGATATGTTTCCTGCTCTGAGGTCACTGCACTGCTTATTGTTTCTGAAGGCTTTTGCACACGGCTCTATTTTTCACTACCAGCAAAATGTGTTTGTCTGTTTCAGACTGCTCTGTTGTGGTGACAGGGGAGGTCCAGTTATTTTCCACTCACAGCCTTATACATTCAGCTCTACACAGACCAGAGCTGGACAGGAAGACCGACCTGCAGCTCCTCCCTCTCTCAGCGCTGAAACCACACTGAGGCTTCGATCAAATTCACCCGCCTCACACCTCAGACCACCTTTCCATTACAACAGACCAGACAAGAGAGGCCTAGAAGTCAATGCACTTTTATTCATAATCTGTCCCCAAGATTTAAATATACACTCAATAAGTCATAAAACAGTATTTAAAAATACTGAAATGATGTGAACATCATTATCATTCCACTTCTTTTCCTGCCCTGATGGTACATTCCATGGTCATGTGACCAGCTGTGGTGACACCGGACATGACAGTTTTCTTGACTCATTCAGGACATGCTGTATTCTTCATAATGAATGTACGTGCAGAGTAAGGTGTGGAGCAGACTCAAAGGAAACTATCTTTGTATCATGGGGGGTTGCTGCATATCAGGATGTGAGTGTATAGGTGAGGGGGAAGAGAGAGTGCATGCCTGTGTGTGTGTGTGTGTGTGTGACCAAAGAAAGTAGTATACCAGAAAGTTAAATTCCATTGGGTACTGGGGGGCAGGGCAGTATTAATTATTGTCCGGAACTGGTTTTATTTCCTGTTTATAACCTTTTTCCTTTGAGATCATGCTGGAGATCATGCTCTGAGACCTGCTTGCTGGTCTGAGGCGGGTTTTTGCACAATGCTGGAGGTGCAGCTCTCTCTGTGTTTTGGTCTGACTCTCTGGCCACTGACTGAAAACAAAACCTCTCAGCTCTGCCTTTGTGGTTTCCTCTGCATGCACCCCTTTCAAACCTGGCACCTCCCTCCCTCTCTGTCTGCCTGACTCTCTCTCTCTCTCTCTCTCTCTCTCTCTCTCTCTCTCTGATTTCCTGTGGTACTTCCGAAAGAGCAAAACAATGTGTGCTCTTTTGAGATAATCAGTGATTACACACCATTTCTTTTTGAAGAATACATTGAGAACTCAGTTCAAATGGCTGTCAGAAATCTTTCATAAACGGTTTGAAAGCTTTCTAATCATGGTCTTTCGTTGCCCATTTTTCTAACTTTCACCAAACTCAAACCACCATGTTTGTACAGTATGGTGTTCAGACATTTCACAATTGTGAACATTTTGATTTCATTCAGCACATGAATTGGTAGCCCAATACTCTTCTTAGTGCTTCTTTTACCCTAATAGACTTTGTGATGCAGCGCTGGGGGTGGTCATTGTATCACACGCTGAAAAGACAAAATGAAATGAAAAAATATCTTACTTTCAATAGTCCAGGAACTGAAAAACAACAACAACAAAAAAATACCAAAAGTCCACATCAAACTAACCCTTTAAACACAACAACCTTTCAGAAAAAAGATTCCTTACACCTGTGAGCAAGGCCCTACTATAAGGCGCAGTGATTAATCAATGGGGAGCAGCTGGCCTAATTAGAATGAGCCACACCTGCCTGTGAGAAGGGCCGGTGCTGTCCATGGTCCTGCAGCTCTCCCAGGTCGCCGGAATACCAGTTTTTTGTTGTTTTTGACCACTTTTTTGTGTTTTCCGATGAAAGAATTTGAAAAATACCAAAAATGCATGTGAATGCAGAATCCCGGCCCAATCCACCTACGGGCAGCACTGACTCCTACTCCTGGAATGGGACAGCAGAGAAATTCAGCACCATGGACACTGCACACATAAATACGCACACACACACAC
This sequence comes from Anguilla rostrata, assembly GCF_018555375.3. NCBI lineage: Eukaryota > Metazoa > Chordata > Actinopteri > Anguilliformes > Anguillidae > Anguilla > Anguilla rostrata. The sequence goes on from NW_026985912.1 coordinate 1,934, forward strand.
ACACACACACACACCACACACACACGCACACACACACACACACACACACACACACACACACACACACACACACACACACACACACACACACACACACACACACACACAAACATAAACACACACACACACACACACACACACACACACACTCACTCACACACACACACACATACACACTCCACACAAACACACACACACAGACACATAAACCTCCACGCACACACACATAGATGAGCACACACACGCACCCACGCACACACACATACACACATACACACACATGCACACACGCACCCACACACATATACACCCACGCACACACACACACAGACATATTAAACTGTAGTACGAATTGAGGTGCCTTTTTCAATCTAAAGTTACTCTTAAAGTAAGCCAGTTAAAACATTGTGAAGACTTCCACATTATTGCACTGTAAATAACAACTGGATTATTATTATTATTTGACCTTTATTAAGCAGGATGGAAATAATGACATCAGTGTCACTGAGGTCACTGAGGGGTGTTTATCAGCAGATGCTTGTGCAGCTCTTGTGCACCCAAATCATTAAACAGCCAATCAAATCTGCCCCTGACATGTGCCCTCCTACTGTTCAGTGAATGACAAGAAATTATTACCTCAAGTCCTCCTCTTATCTGTACAGTTTGAGTTTTACAGCGCAGAGGACAAACAGGGTCTCAGGCAGAGAAGAGTCTCCAGAAGAGGAGAGTTCAGATACAGTGATGCCACCACACTGTGCTGTCCTTGTGCTTTTCAGCAAAGTCTGTAAGTCTATAATTATTAACTTAACAGTCAAAACAAGTCTGTTCAAAGACAGTATGGAGACATTTATACAGAGATCAGTGTTTTTCCCGTATTGTTCCCATTGTCAGTTGAAGGTGCTTTCTGTTTTTTTTCCAGATGGTCTGCTTGGGAAGAACATAGTTCAGCCTCACGCGCTTATGACAGCTCAGCTGGGAGACACTGTGACTCTCCCATGTTTCTATGCTAAAGATGATGTGCTATGGTACAGATGGTTTAAGCAGCCTCTTGGACAGAAGCCTGAGCAATTGTTAATGATAAAAAATTCTGAACCTTATACTATAGATTTCAATGATTTTATAAACAGTACACGCCTCAGTGCTAAAGCAGCAAAGGGGAGCTCGAACCTGACTGTGTCACAAGTAGAGCCGTCGGATTCAGCCACATACTACTGCGCTATTGTGCTCTACAATGATATCACCTTTGGAGAAGGAACTACATTAATGGTCCTGGGTAAATTTGAACCTTCAGTCCACGTCTTATACTTCTTTTTTCTTGTACAGGATTTTGAAGATGATTTAAAATTTGAAAAAATCTTAAGAAAGCAGATCTTTTTTTGTAGGGTCACTAAATCTCTAAGCATTAAGAAATTGAGGTATTTCAACATTTGTTATTACTGGAGATACTGTATGTTCAGCGAAACAGGATTAAATTGCATTATTATTTTTCAAAACTCATTGATACAAAAGACATAAATAGACATTTTCTTTATTTCTTTATTTTTTTCTTTACTAAGCTAATTGCTAGTTTGGAAATGACAAAACCAGATTTAAAATAGTGTTTGTACAAAAAGAAAACCCTGCATATGCTTTTGAATTACAGAAATACTAAAATTATGATCGAATCCAAGCTTGTATCCTGTTATAATTTTAATTATTGAACTGAATTCTTCAGGGTCAGAGTCACACGGCAGGACAGTAGTACTGCAGCAGCCCGAGTCTGAGTCAGTGCAGCCAGGAGACTCTGTGACTCTGCAGTGTACAGTACACACTGAGACCTGTGCAGGAGAACACAGTGTGTACTGGTTCAGACAGGGCTCAGGAGAGTCCCCTCCAGGAATCATTTACACCCATGGAACCAGGAGTGATGAGTGCCAGAGGAGCTCTGGGGCTGTGTCTCCCACACAGAGCTGTGTCTACAACTTCCCCAAGAGGAACCTCAGCCCCTCTGATGCTGGGACTTACTACTGTGCTGTGGCCACCTGTGGGGAGATCCTGTTTGGGAACGGGACCAAGCTGGACTTTGAGGGTAAGCAAATAAATCAATCACAAAAAGATATTCATTGTCTCAGTTTCAAAAAGGTTCATGCATTTATTATATGTTTTTTGTGAGGCAAGGGATAAATGTAGTATTAAGTCATTGCAACCAGTAGAATATACTTCATCTGACATTATTGGATTATTGTCTAACATGTTCTAATTCATTTCTATATTGTAAGTTGTAAATTGTTTGCCATCCCTCATTTTCGTTCTCATGCTGATCAGATCATTGGACAGCTGTTCCTTTCAATATCTTTCTATGCTCTTATTAATATTTTTCATGCAGGGTGTTTACTAACTCTTGCTTTTAAAATGTCAGGAAATAAAGCCCTTTCTCTTTATTGCTTGACGGGAGCTTTGATGTTGAGCGTGATCCTAAATATTGTTCTTGCTCTGACCAGGAGAAAAGGCTATGATGATTGCAAAGGTAAGAAACAAAGTTATCAATGTGCAGTATATGTCATGATTATCTTTTACCACATATTTGCAGTTAAGTTTTTGTTAAATAAAGTCAGACTCGTAAAAATCGTAAAAATAATCAATATCTTAAAGGGCGAAGAGTCAAGAAAAGAATGTCAACTGTGAAAATATGTTAAGTGTTTGCTGCAAAGTAGTTGGCTTTCAAAATTTGTAAACAATTTTGTCATCCACATGTAATCCCATTTTGACAATATAGCTTTCATTTGACCCCAAGGTTATTTAAAAAAATTCTTAAGCAGAAGGCAATACGATTGAGTGTGGAATAAGCAGAATTAACTGGCATCCAAGCAAATTAAAATAATTTTCAAGTGATTTGTAATCTACATTGAAGCCTATCCTGATTCCCTGGTGATTATATAATCAATGCACTCCTCAGATATACTCCTCCTTGGAGCAGCAACTTACGGTCCTACAGTGGTGAATATAATTGACTATATGAAATACTACTACCAGAAGTGCTACGACTGCTATGAATATTATTGTTAATAGTAATAATAATAGCCTCAATGATAATATATTATTATTATTATTATTATTATTATTATAAGAAGAAGATAAATAAATCAATTCAAGCAATTTTACTGAGCGCTTTACAAAAACTGTACAAAGGCACTTTACGATAACTAAGGCAAGAGACACAAAGAACATAAAGCAATGAAAGAAGTACAAAGAAAAAGCTTCTTATTTGATTTAACCACCAGAGCATAAACTGAGTAATTCTTTACACCACCAGTGGCTTTCCATTTTTTACTGACACAGGAGCTGCATCAAACAACCAAGTGAGCGGAGAAGACTTAGCGAACAAACAGGTAAAAATATTTATCTAACAAAAAAATAACTAAAAAATAAATAAATAAATAAATAAATAAATAGTCAATTTCTGAGATGAATATCCATGATAAATTATTATCAGAATGAGGTGTAATCATATGTGGTGTGTCGTGTTTTTCTTTTTAGAGTCAAGAGGCAGAAATGCATTACGCTGCTTTGAACAAGAGGGAAGTGGAGAAGGAATATGAGGTTATGAGATTTAGAGACCGCAAGTGAAGCTTTCCATAGAAATGTATCTTTGTCACAAGAATGATCGAAATGTTCCCTCACTAGAGTTGGTGATCATTATGCCATGTGTCTGTAAATGATGTCACATTTACTGGATTTGCCAAGAGCTGTGCTTGTTCTTATATTTTTGCTGTTTTTCAAATACACAAAGTAAAATTGTCGTACTCTCTGACAGTATCTGATAAATGGTCCTCAGTGTTTTTGATCGGTTTTGGGGCAGTAGTGTAGTACTGTTAGGGAACAGGACTTACCTGGTTCTTAGGTGAACACTGTCCTATGACCTGTTCACTGAGCAAGGGTCTGAGACATCAACTGTATAAAATCAACTGTGTGCACAGGTAAAATTATGTAAATGCGTTAATGTGATATCACGCAGAGATGGGCGAGCGAAACATTAAGACTTCAAAACAAGGGCAGACTGTTAATGTGTCAGCAGTGATGCACTGATTAGACGTACTCATAATGTTTTGCAATGTACAGTTTTTGTGATTCAGGGGCAGTCAGTGATAAAAGTAAATAGTAGATCCATTAATTTCGGGGTTCATAGACATTGTTTCAGCTGGGGAATGTGGGGTTAGTTCCACAACTGTTTATGAAAGGTCAAATGCTGTCCCAACCACTTTCCATTCAATAAAATATTCATCACACACAGTGGGGTGCAACAGTTTGGCCACCGCTGGTCAAATTGCATGTCTCTCTAAAACTTCTCTCTAAATGTATCTCTGGTCATTGTGGGCAAAGAGCTTTTATTTTATCAGTCCAAAGCACTTTGTGCCAAAAAAGCCTCAGGCGCACGTAACTGTAGTGTCCGCAGGTCCATTGCAGTGGTATGTAAGTTTGCATAGCCAAACAGTCTACAGGCAGTGCTATTGGAGTCATTAGGCGAACGCACTGACTGCCGAATACATTCATATATCAGACAATCAGCATTGATAAATGGGATGCATTTCTAATACACAGATAATTTGTCTGCACATCCATACCAGGGCTGAATCTGGCACAACTACTCATATGTGTCTGCCACTGCTTAGCCAGCAGAAACATCGCTGTGAATATAGGTAATCTCCTGCAAGCTTTAGAACAGCTGGATATGCTTTCTGAAGGCTAGGCCTCTTGCTAGCAGAGCCCTCCCTGTACCTTCAGAAACAAAAACACTTCCTGTATGCACAGCGACAGCTTTCTTGCGTTCTCAGTTACTGATGCTGTGCTGTTCATTTTAGAACAACTGGGCACATGTTCAGACAGAGTGACTCAGGGACAGAGCATGAACAGACTCCCACATGTTCATGCTCTTCCTGCTGAGATGCCTGTCAGCTGTTCACAGGGGCCGATAACCTAGAGAACAAGGAGAGAGTAATGCCCTTACCCAGACTGGACTTGCAACTATAAAGTATTTAGTTTTGACAGCATAATATTAAACAATGACCCTAAAATCACAAAAGGTCACATGGACGAATACCATCGGCTGATATGTTTCCTGCTCTGAGTTCACTGCGCTGCTTATTGTTTCTGAAAGCTTTTGCACACGGCTATCTTTTTCACTAGCAGAAAAATGTGTTTGTCTGTTTCAGTCTGCTCTGTTGTGGTGACAGGGGAGGTCCAGTTATTTTCCACTCACAGCCTTATACATTCAGCTCTACACACACCAGAGCTGCACAGGAAGACTGACCTGCAGCTCCTCCCTCTCTCAGCGCTGAAACCACACTGACGCTTCAATCAAATTCACCCGCCTCACACCTCAGACCACCTTTCCATTACAACAGACCAGACAAGAGAGGCCTAGAAAACAGTGCACTTTTATTTATAATCTGTCCCCAAGATTTAAATATACACTCAATAAGTCATAAAACATCATTTAAAAATACAGAAATGATGTGAACATCTTGATCATTCCCCTCCTTTTCCTGCCCTGATGGTACATTCCATGGTCATGTGACCAGCTGTGGTGACACGGGACATGACAGTTTTCTTGACTCATTCAGGACATGCAGTATTCTTCATAATGATGGTACGTGCTGAGTAAGGTGTGGAGCAGAATGGACTCAAGAAACTATCATTGTATCATGGGGGGGGGTTGCATATCAGGATGTGAGTGTACAGGTGAGGGGGAAGAGAGAGTGCGTGCCTGTGTGTGTGTGTGTGTGTGACCAAAGAAAGTAGTATCCCAGCAAGTTAAACTCCATTGGGTACTGGGGGTCAGGGCAGTATTAATTATTGTCCGGAACTGGTTTTGTTTCCTGTTTGTAACCTTTTTCCTTTGAGATCATGCTGGAGATCACGCTCTGAGACCTGCTTGCTGGTCTGAGGGGAGTTTTTGCACAATGCTGGAGGTGCAGCTCTCTCTGTGTTTTGGTCTGACTCTCTGGCCACTGACTGAAAACAAAACCTCTCTGCTCTGCCTTTGTGGTTTCCTCTGCATGCACCCCTTTCAAACCTGGCACCTCCCTCTCTGTCTGCCTGACTCTCTCTCTCTCTCTCTCTCTCTGATTTCCTGTGGTACTTCAGAAAGAGCAGAACTATGTGTGCTCTCTTGAGATATTCTTCATAATCAGTGATTACATGCAGAATAACACATTTTTCTTAGATCAGAGAGCTGCCACACAACTGTTGCAAGTAGTTTGAGGATTACTAATCATGGCCTTTGTTGGCCATTTTATTACCTTTCACTGAGCCAAACCACCCTTTGACATGTTGGTATAATAGGAGTTTAAACATTCTCCAAATGTAAACATTTGATTTCATCCAGATTAGTTTCAAAGACTCTTCTTAATGATTCCTTTACCCTTACAACCCTTGTGATGCCTTGTTGGGGGTGGCAATCAAATGGTGAACAAGCAAAATAAAGTCAAAAACATGCATTGCCTTCCTTAGCCTCTGCATGCACCCTTCATAGTTACCAGGCATCTCTCTCTCTATTTCAGTGGGGTCAGAATACATGTGCTCTTTTGAGAAAACTTTAAAAACCATTTTTTTTGAAGAATAATCATGGAAAAATCAGAAAATTTTCAAAACTTTAACAAGCAGTTTGAAAGCTTTGTAAACGTGGCTTTTGAACCACATTGCCTTTCTTTCCAAAAAACCCAAACCCCCCTGTTTTACAGTGGGGTTTAAAATTCACAATTTAAAATTTGATTTCTTCAGGAATAATT
>NW_026985913.1:0-8288 GCF_018555375.3 Anguilla rostrata
AAACAGTACTGACTATTTGAATCTCTTTAATTACCTTTGGTCACCTGTGACCTCTCCTCTGAATGTGATTGGAAGACCCATTGAATGATCACTCTTCATAGACAGACAGCTGGGTACAGGTGACCCTGCTCTTTCTAGCTGGACCCTGTGAACAAAACATGGAGAAACAACATCCAGTTAAACTCGTCCTCTTACTGCAGCTCTAACTCACAACACATGGAGACAGAGCTTCCAGTTAAACTCATCTTCTTACGACAGCTCTGACTCACAGCACATGGAGACAGAGCTTCCAGTTAAACTCATCCTCTAACTGCAGCTCTAACTCACAGCACATTGGGACAGAGCTTCCAGTTAAACTCATCCTCTTACTGCAGCTCTAACTCACAGCACATGGAGACAGAGCTTCCAGTTAAACTCATCCTCTTACTGCAGCTCTAACTCACAGCACATGGAGACAGAGCTTACAGTTAAACTCATCCTCTTACTGCAGCTCTAACTCACAGCACATTGGAACAGATCTTCCAGTTAAACTCATCCTCTTACTGCAGCTCTAACTCACAGCACATTGGGACAGATCTTCCACTTAAACTCATCCTCCAAGTGCAGATTAAAATCGAGCCCTTGCTCCCAAACACGCCAGAAATGAAACCTGAAAGCATATTTAAAACGTTTAAATAGAAGCTGATTTATTGTGTTTGTGTGATATTCCAGTATGGATGGTCAAGAGTAATATTTCGCATAGGTGCAATAAGTTATAAATGTAAAAGACAATCCTCTTACTGCAGCTCTAAATCACAGCACATGGAGACAGAGCTTCCAGTTAAACTCATCCTCTTACTGCAGCTCGAACTCACAGCATATGGAGACAGAGCTTCCAGTTAAACTCATCCTCTTACTGCAGCTCTAACTCACAGCACATGGAGACAGAGCTTCCAGTTAAACTCATCCTCTTACTGCAGCTCTAACTCTCAGCACATGGAGACAGAGCTTCCAGTTAAACTCATCCTCTTACTGCAGCTCTAACTCACAGCACATGGAGACAGAGCTTCCAGTTAAACTCATCCTCTTACTGCAGCTCTAACTCACAGCACATTGGGACAGATCTTCCAGTTAAACTCATCCTCCAAGTGCAGATTAAAATCGAGCCCTTGCTCCCAAACACGCCAGAAATGAAACCTGAAAGCATATTTAAAACGTTTAAATAGAAGCTGATTTATTGTGTTTGTGTGATATTCCACTGTGGATGGTCAAGAGTAATATTTGGCATAGGTGCAATAAGTTATAAATGTAAAAGACAATCCTCTTACTGCAGCTCTAAATCACAGCACGTTGGGACAGAGCTTCCAGTTAAACTCATCCTCTTACTGCAGCTCTAACTCACAGCACATGGAGACAGAGCTTCCAGTTAATCTCGTCCTCTTACTGCAGCTCTAACTCACAGCACATGGAGACAGAGCTTACAGTTAAACTCATCCTCTTACTGAAGCTCTAACTCACAGCACATTGGGACAGAGCTTCCAGTTAAACTCATCCTCCAAGTGCAGATTAAAATCGAGCCCTTGCTCCCAAACACGCAAGAAATGAAACCTGAAAGCATATTTAAAACGTTTAAATAGAAGCTGCTTTATTGTGTTTGTGTGATATTCCACTGGGGATGGTCAAGAGTAATATTTAACATAGGTGCAATACGTTATAAATGTAAAAGACAATCCTCTTACTGCAGCTCTAAATCACAGCACATAGAGACAGAGCTTCCAGTTAAACTCATCCTCTTACTGCAGCTCTAACTCACAGCACATGGAGACAGAGCTTCCAGTTAAACTCATCCTCTTACTGCAGCTCTAACTCACAGCACATGGAGACAGAACTTACAGTTAAACTCATCGTCTTACTGCAGCTCTAACTCACAGCACAAACGAATATAACTAAATACACCTCACCTACACCTGAATGTGATATAAATCACAAACCTACAGCTATATGTGCAATAATAACCCCCACCTAGATCTGAAAGTCTCCATACACCCACCGATAACAGAAAGGTGCCAGTAACATTGAAGTATAATTAAACAGTACTGTCAATTTGAACCTCTTTAATTACCTTTGATCACCTGCGAACTCTCCCCTGAATGTGATTGGATGATCCATTGAACTATCACTCTTCATAGACAGACAGCTGGGTACAGGTGACCCTGCTCTTTCTACCTGGACCCTGTGAACAAAACATGGAGAAACAACATCCAGTTAAACTCGTCCTCTTACTGTAGCTCTAACTCACAACACATGGAGACAGAGCTTCCAGTTAAACTCATCTTCTTACGACAGCTCTGACTCACAGCACATGGAGACAGAGCTTCCAGTTAAACTCATCTTCTTACGACAGCTCTGACTCACAGCACATGGAGACAGAGCTTCCAGTTATACTCATCCTCTTACTGCAGCACTAACTCACAACACAGGGAGACAGAGCTTCCAGTTAAACTCATCCTCTTACTGCAGCTCTAACTCACAGCACATGGAGACAGAGCTTCCAGTTAAACTCATCCTCCAAGTGCAGATTAAAATCGAGCCCTTGCTCCCAAACACGCCAGAAATGAAACCTGAAAGCATATTTAAAACGTTTAAATAGAAGCTGCTTTATTGTGTTTGTGTGATATTCCACTGGGGATGGTCAAGAGTAATATTTAACATAGGTGCAATAAGTTATAAAAGTAAAAGACAATCCTCTTACTGCAGCTCTAAATCACAGCACATGGAAAACACGTTTTCAGCGTACAAAAATGCCAAGTTACTCACACATACAAGAAATACACCGTCTATAACTCATTCATTCAAACTGACAAAATCCAGGCCTGCCATTAAAAGTATTGATATCAAAATGACGCCAAGTTACGGTACTACAAACAATATAGGTTATCTTGTCTCACCGAAATTACATAAGATGTATTCCAAAGCAATGCTACCCAATATTTCCTCAATTCTTTCAAGTCACTTGGCCCTGTGTTTTGTAATCTTAGCATTTTATAATGTCATGCAAACGTAACTCACAGCACATGGAGGCAGAGCTTCCAGTTAAACTTATCCTCTTACTGCAGCTCTAACTCACAGCACATGGAGACAGAGCTTCCAGTTAAACTCATCCTCTTACTGCAGCTCTAACTCTCAGCACATGGAGACAGAGCTTCCAGTTAAACTCATCCTCTTACTGCAGCTCTAACTCACAGCACAAGAAGACAGAGCTTCCAGTTAAACTCATCCTCTTACTGCAGCTCTAACTCACAGCACATGGAGACAGAGCTTCCAGTTAAACTCATCCTCTTACTGAAGCTCTAACTCACAGCACATGGAGACAGAGCTTCCAGTTAAACTCATCCTCTTACTGCAGCTCTAACTCACAACACAGGGAGAGAGAGCTTCCAGTTAAACTCATCCTCTTACTGCAGCTCTAACTCACAGCACAAATGAATATGACAAAATACACCTCACCTACACCTGAATGTGATATAAATCACAAACCTACAGCTATATGTGCAATAATAACCCCCACCTAGATCTGAAAGTCTTAATACACCCACCGACAACAGAAAGGTGCCAGTAACATTGAAGTATAATTAAACAGTACTGTCAATTTGAACCTCTTTAATTACCTTTGATCACCTGCGAACTCTCCCCTGAATGTGATTGGATGATCCATTGAACGATCACTCATCATAGACAGACAGCTGGGTACAGGTGACCCTGCTCTTTCTACCTGGACCCTGTGAACAAAACATGGAGACACAACATCCAGTTAAACTCATCCTCTTACTGAAGCTCTAACTCACAGCACATGGAGACAGAGCTTCCAGTTAAACTCATCCTCTTACTGCAGCTCTAACTCACAGCACATGGAGACAGAGCTTACAGTTAAACTCATCCTCTTACTGAAGCTCTAACTCACAGCACATGGAGACAGAGCTTCCAGTTAAACTCGTCCTCTTACTACAGGTATAACTCTCAGCGCATGGAGACAGAGCTTCCAGTTAAACTCATCCTCTAACTGCAGCTCTAACTCACAGCACATGGACATAGAGCTTCCAGTTAAACTCATCCTCCAACTGCAAATTAAAATCGAGCCCTTGCTCCCAAACACGCAAGAAATGAAACCTGAAAGCATATTTAAAACGTTTAAATAGAAGCTGATTTATTGTGTTTGTGTGATATTCCACTGTGGGTGGTCAAGAGTAATATTTGGCATAGGTGCAATAAGTTATAAATGTAAAAGACAATCCTCTTACTGCAGCTCTAAATCACAGCACATGGAGACAGAGCTTCCAGTTAAACTCATCCTCTTACTGCAGCTCTAACTCACAGCACATGGAGACAGAGCTTCCAGTTAAACTCATCCTCTTACTGCAGCTCTAACTCACAGCACATGGAGACAGAGCTTCCAGTTAAACTCATCCTCTTACTGCAGCTCTAACTCACAGCACATGGAGACAGAACTTACAGTTAAACTCATCGTCTTACTGCAGCTCTAACTCACAGCACAAACGAATATAACTAAATACACCTCACCTACACCTGAATGTGATATAAATCACAAACCTACAGCTATATGTGCAATAATAACCCCCACCTAGATCTGAAAGTCTCCATACACCCACCGATAACAGAAAGGTGCCAGTAACATTGAAGTATAATTAAACAGTACTGTCAATTTGAACCTCTTTAATTACCTTTGATCACCTGCGAACTCTCCCCTGAATGTGATTGGATGATCCATTGAACTATCACTCTTCATAGACAGACAGCTGGGTACAGGTGACCCTGCTCTTTCTACCTGGACCCTGTGAACAAAACATGGAGAAACAACATCCAGTTAAACTCGTCCTCTTACTGCAGCTCTAACTCACAGCACATGGAGACAGAGCTTCCAGTTAAACTCATCCTCTTACTGCAGCTCTAACTCACAGCACATGGAGACAGAGCTTCCAGTTATACTCATCCTCTTACTGCAGCACTAACTCACAACACAGGGAGACAGAGCTTCCAGTTAAACTCATCCTCTTACTGGAGCTCTAACTCACAGCACATGGAGACAGAGCTTCCAGTTATACTCATCCTCTTACTGCAGCTCTAACTCACAGCACATGGAGATAGAGCTTCCAGTTAAACTCATCCTCTTACTGCAGCTCTAACTCACAGCACATGGAGACAGAGCTTCCAGTTAAACTCATCCTCCAAGTGCAGATTAAAATCGAGCCCTTGCTCCCAAACACGCCAGAAATGAAACCTGAAAGCATATTTAAAACGTTTAAATAGAAGCTGATTTATTGTGTTTGTGTGATATTCCACTGTGGATGGTCAAGAGTAATATTTGGCATAGGTGCAATAAGTTATAAAAGTAAAAGACAATCCTCTTACTGCAGCTCTAAATCACAGCACATGGAGACAGAGCTTCCAGTTAAACTCATCCTCTTACTGAAGCTCTAACTCACAGCACATGGAGATAGAGCTTCCAGTTAAACTCATCCTCTTACTGCAGCTCTAATTCTCAGCACATGGAGACAGAGCTTCCAGTTAAACTCATCCTCTTACTGTAGCTCAAACTCACAGCACATGGAGACAGAGCTTACAGTTAAACTCATCCTCTTACTGCAGCTCTAACTCACAGCACAAATGAATATGACAAAATACACCTCACCTACACCTGAATGTGATATAAATCACAAACCTACAGCTATATGTGCAATAATAACCCCAACCTAGATCTGAAAGTCTTAATACACCCACCGACAATAGAAAGGTGCCAGTAACATTGAAGTATAATTAAACAGTACTGTCAATTTGAAACTCTTTAATTACCTTTGATCACCTGCGAACTCTCCCCTGAATGTGATTGGATGATCCATTGAACTATCACTCTTCATAGACAGACAGCTGGGTACAGGTGACCCTGCTCTTTCTACCTGGACCCTGCGAACAAAACATGGAGAAACAACATCCAGTTAAACTCGTCCTCTTACTGTAGCTCTAACTCACAGCACATGGAGACAGAGCTTCCAGTTAAACTCATCCTCTAACTGCAGCTCTAACTCACAGCACATGGAGACAGAGCTTCCAGTTAAACTCATCCTCTTACTGCAGCTCAAACTCACAGCACATGGAGACAGAGCTTACAGTTAAACTCATCCTCTTACTGAAGCTCTAACTCACAGCACATGGAGATAGAGCTTCCAGTTAAACTCATCCTCTTACTGCAGCTCTAACTCACAGCACATGGAGACAGAGCTTCCAGTTAAACTCATCCTCTTACTGCAGCTCTAACTCACAGCACATGGAGACAGAGCTTCCAGTTAAACTCATCCTCTTACTGCAGCTCTAACTCACAGCACATTGGGACAGAGCTTCCAGTTAAACTCATCCTCTAATTGCAGATGAAAATCGAGCCCTTGCTCCCAAACACCAAGAAATGAAACTGAAAGCATATTTAAAACGTTTAATAGAAGCTGATTATTGTGTTTGTGTGATATTCCACTATGGATGGTCAAGAGTAATATTTGGCATAGGTGCAATAAGTTATAAATGTAAAAGACAATCCTCTTACTGCAGCTCTAAATCACAGCAGATGGAGACAGAGCTTCCAGTTAAACTCATCCTCTTACTGCAGCTCTAACTCACAGCACATGGAGACAGAGCTTCCAGTTAAACTCATCCTCTTACTGCAGCTCGAACTCACAGCATATGGAGACAGAGCTTCCAGTTAAACTCATCCTCTTACTGCAGCTCTAACTCACAGCACAAATGAATATGACAAAATACACCTCACCTACACCTGAATGTGATATAAATCACAAACCTACAGCTATATGTGCAATAATAACCCCAACCTAGATCTGAAAGTCTTAATACACCCACCGACAATAGAAAGGTGCCAGTAACATTGAAGTATAATTAAACAGTACTGTCAATTTGAAACTCTTTAATTACCTTTGATCACCTGCGAACTCTCCCCTGAATGTGATTGGATGATCCATTGTACTATCACTCTTCATAGACAGACAGCTGGGTACAGGTGACCCTGCTCTTTCTACCTGGACCCTGCGAACAAAACATGGAGAAACAACATCCAGTTAAACTCGTCCTCTTACTGTAGCTCTAACTCACAGCACATGGAGACAGAGCTTCCAGTTATACTCATCCTCTTACTGCAGCACTAACTCACAGCACATGGAGACAGAGCTTCCAGTTAAACTCATCCTCTTACTGCAGCTCTAACTCACAGCACATGGAGACAGAGCTTCCAGTTAAACTCATCCTCTTACTGCAGCTCTAACTCACAGCACATGGAGACAGAGCTTCCAGTTAAACTCATCCTCTTACTGCAGCTCTAACTCACAGCACATGGAGACAGAGCTTACAGTTAAACTCATCCCCTTACTGCAGCTCTAACTCACAGCACATGGAGACAGAGCTTCCAGTTAAACTCATCCTCTTACTGCAGCTCTAACTCTCAGCACATTGGGACAGAGCTTCCAGTTAAACTCATCCTCCAAGTGCAGATTAAAATCGAGCCCTTGCTCCCAAACACGCCAGAAATGAAACCTGAAAGCATATTTAAAACGTTTAAATAGAAGCTGATTTATTGTGTTTGTGTGATATTCCACTGTGGATGGTCAAGAGTAATATTTGGCATAGGTGCAATAAGTTATAAAAGTAAAAGACAATCCTCTTACTGCAGCTCTAAATCACAGCACATGGAAAACACGTTTTCAGCGTACAAAAATGCCAAGTTACTCACACATACAAGAAATACACCGTCTATAACTCATTCATTCAAACTGACAAAATCCAGGCCTGCCATTAAAATATGATATTTAAAAAAGACGCCGTTCGGTATACAAACAAAAAGGTTTTCTTGTTCACCGAAATTAATAAGATGTATTCCAAAGCAATGCCCAATATTTCCCCAAATTTTTTCAAGCACTTGGCCCGTGTTTTTTAATCTTAGCATTTTTTTAAGTAGGAAACGTAATCCCGCACAGGAGGCAGAGTTCCAGTTAAATCATCCCCTTTTCTGCAGCTTTAACTACAGCCTGGAGACAAGTTCCAGTTAAACTCTCCACTTTTCGCAGCTCTAATTCACAGCACATGAGACAGAGCTTCCAGTTAAACCCTCCTCTTAGCACTTTTTAAATCAAGACATGGAGAAGGCCCAGTTAAATCATCTCTTCTGCGCTCTAAATACAGCATATTGGGACAGAGCTTCCCGTTAAAATCCTCTTTCTGCAGTCTAACTCCAGCAC
>NW_026985914.1:0-9753 GCF_018555375.3 Anguilla rostrata
TTTGTACTGTAATTATATACGCACAGTGTTCCATTGCTCTGCCCTCAAGGTGTCAGGTATTTCATTCTAAACACAAACTGCCAGAGGAACAGAACTGGCCTCCACTAACAGCACATTACGCATATTAGACGCTTACGCAGAGTGACTTACACAGCTTTAGCATTTTTATAGAGTATTGATTTATACAGCTGGATATTTACTGAAGGAAGGTTAGGCCCTTTGGTACAATGGCAGCGTCCTACCTGGGAATCTCACCTGTGTCCTTTAGGTTGCAAGGCCCTAGCTGTTATACTACACTGCAAGAGGGGCAAGAGGAAACTGAGGCTGCGGTGGCAGTTTGAGTGGTGTGATTAGTGAAGTTATCTTGTTATCTTACCGTTGCTAAAACTGTGGCAGCTCATAAAGTTCACGAGTACATCCCTTTACTCCTCACCTCCTTTCCTCCCCTCCCCCACTACCACTACCACTCCTACCCAGAACTGTGTGGAGGAAAGGAGAAGAGGAGAGGAGATGGGTTTGAAGCCATCTTGCCAATACAGTTCTGTGCGCTTCGCTTGTCTCCTCCAATATCGGGACACTGGAGGGAGGGAGGGAGGGAGGACACAAAGATCTGTTTCCATGGCACGGTGGAGAGGAGAGGAGGTGGTAGTGGAGGAAAGGAGGATACATTTTTCTAATGCTGGGGCACACACCACAAGCTCACTTAACCTTCTCGCAGATTCGTTGATAGGTTACGGATGCTAAATGCACAAGCTCAATGTTCCATCGACAGTGTGTCACAATGAGCGCTTCCTCTTACATTCTATTTCAGCGAGAGCTTTTCTCACCATTTCTCAGTGCCCATCTGGTTGACAGTTATTTTTAAAGCATGTGTTCACACTTCACCTACATTGTGTTTATAAAAGCATAGATAGAGACGAGCAATGCAGCTTTTCCTTTATGAGAACTGCAGAAAGGTTTAGTGAATTAGAGAAGAGGTTATAACTCCTGCTGTATCGGACGACTTCACAGGAAGCTGAAGGTTCACATGGCAAAAATGGGCAGGTCAACGCTTTCCATACATCTCAATCATCTCAACGTGTTGTATTTTAACACAACACAAAAAAAAGACATGTCAAAACGTACATTTTTGACCCATTAAAATTTGATGTATTGGTTCTATTCATCTGAAGATGTGCAGTCTTCTGCCCCTGTTGACATAGCAAGTTGTTGCCTTGTCAACAGGTCAGGAACAACCGTGATGCAACGTAAGGTGTTTTTAAGGCTTTTTGGCACCGCTGACTTTCCGTAGGCCAGGAGCAAGAGAACGTGTGGACTCAGGTTCTGCTGTGTTTTTGCAGATACAAGCGCAGCTTCACGCAGAGGCGCTGCTGGGCCGTGGTGGGAGCGTGCTGGCTGCTCGCCTTTGCGTTCAGTTTCACGCCCATGTTCGGCTGGTACAACCACCAGACCCTGGCCAAGATGGTGGTGGAGAACTTCACCGCCATCGTCTGCACGTTCGTGTCCGTCATCCCCATGACTTACCTGGTCTACTTCCAGTTCTTCGGGTGCACGCTGCTCCCCCTGCTGGTGATGTGTGCCCTCTACGTCCACGTCTTCCGCTCCATCTCCAAGCGACTGCAGAGGAGCCAGGCCCCGGGTGCCGAACCCCACGTGTACTACGCCAAAGAGCGGAAGCTGGCCAAGTCCCTGCTGCTGGTCGTGGTCCTCTTCGCCGTCGGCTTGTTGCCGCTGAGCCTCATGAACTGCGTTGCGTTCTTTGGAGGCGACGTCTCTCAGGACATCATCTACGTCGGGATCCTCCTCATGCACGCCAACTCTGCCGTCAATCCGGTCGTGTACGCCTTCAAGGTGCCGAAGATCCGCAGTGCGTACCTGCGGGCCTGGAGGAAGTGCGCCCTCTGCTGGCAGCAGGGGGTATCGCAGAGCCCCGACAGCATGGACTTCAGGACCAGAAGCAAATCCATCGAAGACCTGACCAAGGAACGAGATTATTCTGAAAGTAGTCGACACACAGTCTAACTGTGTGCCCATATTACCATCAATAAGCCATTCTGCTTACTGTTAATCAGCACCATTTTAAAACATCGGGTGGGATTCAATCGACATTTGTCCTTAACTTTGACTAACAAAATCAAGAATTATCATCAATAATTTTTGGCTGGGCCAGCCCTACAAACGCGAATGTCTGTGACTGAGTGAGTGACTGAGTGAGTGATGAAGTTACACCATTGGTTAGCCAAGTTATGATGTCACACCATTGGTCGGCCGGTCCATCTATTTTGACCTGGTCTTGAATACTTTGTCGAGTTCAGGAATCTCTGAAATCTCTTACTTGCCAAACTATATTTGCAAAGAAAATTTCCAACATTTGCAATTCCTTGTGAGTCAAAGTTAAATCGATTGTTGATTGAATCTTATATTTTTATCATTTTTAATTTTACAATTTTATGTTTATGAGAAGCATTCTTCAGATTCATGTTTTTCTTCTTTTAAAAAATTATCGAATAAAATCAATCAATCAATCCATGTAATTGGTTTAATTTATGCTTGTAATGAAGTGCTGTTTTAACATACACTGAAGAGACAAGCATGGGGCTTGTGGTTTCTATATCCTGTTTTGCAAAAGGTTATATTTATATGAGCTAAATTTCCTGTGTTCGGTGTCTACCCGAGACTATATATTTTATCTTTCACAGACATAACTGAAATTCTTTCTAATTTAATTATTATTATTATTAGGGGGCTAAGCACCGAAGGTGCGACAGCACCCTATTGTTATTGTTAGTTTTATTATTATTATTATTATTATTATTATTATTAGGGGGCCAAGCACCAAAGGTGCGGAGGCACCCTATTGTTATTGTTTGATTTATTATTATTTTTCCGCCAAGGACGTCTATGGCAGCCCCTATAACTGACTGGTCGGTTTTTACAAAACTTTGCAGAATGGTAGAGGATCATGCCAACAGGCCATAAAACAAATTTTACATTGCTTGGCCAAAGGGGGGCGCTATAGCAAGCGATTGAAATACAAACTTTGAACATGTATATCTAATGCCCCGTTTGACCTAGAATCATGAACTTTTGCACACATATGCCGCTCCTCATGAGGAACAAATCTGCCTCAAGGACCCATAACTTCCGGTTACTTTGATTTTTATTTTTATGCAAAACTATAGACGATCAAACTCCACCTAGGGTTTTTCACCAATCTGTACAAACCTTAGTATACATAATCTATGGAGCAATCTCTACTAATTTAAGGCATAACCACTATGTCGATTTTTTCTAAACTTGGCACATTGGCATAGGGGCACTCCAAATGGACAGACAACAAATATGAAGCCGACTGGCCATGAGGTGACGCTATCATGAGCTAATAGGTGTGGTTTTTGGATAACTTTGAACAAGCATATCTCCTGCCCCATCTCTTGGCCACTGTAATCGCTGCTTGCAGCTATTATTATTATTATTATTTTCAAAACCAAAATCATTTATTGATTCATAAAATAAATCCAGGAAACTTGTTGAGCAAATGTGTTTAGAATAATAGTTCTAGCTTGTGCTAAAAGACTAGGTAAGAAATGTAACCTACTGTATTTGTTGTTATTGTCTGTGGAGAGCCATCTTGACCCCCTGTGGATCTGAGCTTGTCAATGTGTCATTCATAAGCCACCAGTTATAGAAATGAAACATATCATATTACATTACAGGCATTTAGCAGACGCTCTTATCCAGAGCGACTTACACAACTTTTTACATTGTATCCATTTATACAGCTGGATATATACTGAAGCAATTTCAGTGAAGTACCTTGCTCAAGGGTACAATGGCAGTGTCCTACCTGGGAATCGAACCTACGACCTTTTGGTTACAAGCCCAGTTCCTTACCCACTGTGCTACACTGCTAGTCATATCGTCCGGAGACCCCAAAAAAAAAAAAAAAAAAACTTCAGATATTTCAATTTTTTGACATAATATGTATGTATGTGTAAATGTCTTGGATAACAAAAAACATGTTGTGTAAATATTTTCAAAAATATTACTTTTATTATTATTTTTATAGAATTTCCCTTGTAGTGTAGTTTTCAGCATAGTAGTATATATGGTTCTTAAGATTAAGACCAGAGACTCACTTCCCCTACAGGGGCCAAAATTAAATTGCTAGGCCTTAAGATCATAATTTAAAATATTGCTGACATACTTGTTTTGTATAAAGTTTTGTATGAAGTGTACTGCTGATTGTTGTTATTCGCAGATATTGCTGAATGTTAAGTCTTACCTTGACTAAGCAAATTGGTTCTCATCTATTGTATCCATAATTAAATCTACATAAATCAGGACGTTTGTACTGTAATTATATACGCACAGTGTTCCATTGCTCTGCCCTCAAGGTGTCAGGTATTTCATTCTAAACACAAACTGCCAGAGGAACAGAACTGGCCTCCACTAACAGCACATTACGCATATTAGACGCTTACGCAGAGTGACTTACACAGCTTTAGCATTTTTATAGAGTATTGATTTATACAGCTGGATATTTACTGAAGGAAGGTTAGGCCCTTTGGTACAATGGCAGCGTCCTACCTGGGAATCTCACCTGTGTCCTTTAGGTTGCAAGGCCCTAGCTGTTATACTACACTGCAAGAGGGGCAAGAGGAAACTGAGGCTGCGGTGGCAGTTTGAGTGGTGTGATTAGTGAAGTTATCTTGTTATCTTACCGTTGCTAAAACTGTGGCAGCTCATAAAGTTCACGAGTACATCCCTTTACTCCTCACCTCCTTTCCTCCCCTCCCCCACTACCACTACCACTCCTACCCAGAACTGTGTGGAGGAAAGGAGAAGAGGAGAGGAGATGGCTTTGAAGCCATCTTGCCAATACAGTTCTGTGCGCTTCGCTTGTCTCCTCCAATATCGGGACACTGGAGGGAGGGAGAGAGGGAGGGAGGGAGGACACAAAGATCTGTTTCCACGGCACGGTGGAGAGGAGAGGAGGTGGTAGTGGAGGAAAGGAGGATACATTTTTCTAATGTTGGGACACACACCACAAGCTCACTTAACCTTCTCGCAGATTCGTTGATAGGTTACGGATGCTAAATGCACAAGCTCAATGTTCCATCGGCAGTGTGTCACAATGAGCGCTTCCTCTTACATTCTATTTCAGCGAGAGCTTTTCTCACCATTTCTCAGTGCCCATCTGGTTGACAGTTATTTTTAAAGCATGTGTTCACACTTCACCTACATTGTGTTTATAAAAGCATAAATAGAGACGAGCAATGCAGCTTTTCCTTTTTTATGAGAACTGCAGAAAGGTTTAGTGAATTAGAGAAGAGGTTATAACTCCTGCTGTATCGGACGACTTCACAGGAAGCTGAAGGTTCACATGGCAAAAATGGGCAGGTCAACGATTTCCATACATCTCAATCATCTCAACGTGTTGTGTTTTAACACAACACAAAAAAAAGACATGTCAAAACGTACATTTTTGACCCATTAAAATTTGATGTATTGGTTCTATTCATCTGAAGATGTGCAGTCTTCTGCCCCTGTTGACTTAGCAAGTTGTTACCTTGTCAACAGGTCAGGAACAACCGTGATGCAACGCAAGGTGTTTTTAAGGCTTTTTGGCACCGCTGACTTTCCATAGGCCAGGAGCGAGAGAACGTGTGGACTCAGGTTCTGCTGTGTTTTTGCAGATACAAGCACAGCTTCACGCAGAGGCGCTGCTGGGCCGTGGTCGGAGCGTGCTGGCTGCTCGCCTTCGCGTTCAGTTTCACGCCCATGTTCGGCTGGTACAACCACCAGACCCTGGCCAACATGGTGGTGGAGAACTTCACCACCATCGTCTGCACGTTCGTGTCCGTCATCCCCATGACTTACCTGGTCTACTTCCAGTTCTTCGGGTGCACGCTGCTCCCCCTGCTGGTGATGTGTGCCCTCTACGTCCATGTCTTCCGCTCCATCTCCAAGCGGCTGCAGAGGAGCCAGGCCCCGGGTGCCGAACCCCACGCGTACTACGCCAAAGAGCGGAAGCTGGCCAAGTGCCTGCTGCTGGTGCTGGTCCTCTTCGCTGTCGGCTGGTTGCCGCTGAGCGTCATGAACTGCGTGACGATCTTTGGCGGCGACGTCCCTCTGGTCGCCATCTACATCGGGATCCTCCTCACGCACGCCAACTCTGCCGTCAATCCGGTCGTGTACGCCTTCAAGGTGCCGAAGATCCGCAGTGCGTACCTGCGGGCCTGGAGGAAGTGCGCCCTCTGCTGGCAGCATGGGGTATCACAGCGCACCGAGAGCAAGGACATCAGCACCAAAAGCAAATCCATTGAAGATTAGACCAAGGAACAGGATTATTCTGATAGTAATCTACACACAGCCATACTGTGTGCTCATATTACCATCAATAAGCCATTCTGCTTACTGTTAATTAACAGCACCATTTTAAAACACTGGCTGGGATTTAATCAACATTTGTCCTTAACCTTGACTAACAAAATCAAGAGTTACCAAGAATTTATTTTTCTTCAAGCACACTGTCGAGTTTGGGAATCTCTGAAACTGAATTGACAAAATGAATTTGCAAAAAAAAAACTTCCAACATTAGCAATTCCTTGTGAGTCAAAGTTAAATTGTTGATTGAATCAATTTAATTGATGAGCAAATGTGTGTGTTTATTTTTTTGAGGAATATTAGTTCTAGCTTGTGCTAAAAGGCTAATTATACAATTCTACATGAGATGTGAGTGAAATTAAAATGCCTGTATCAGTTCAATTCCCTTTCTACCATATTAGCATTATAGCACAATCTAACACATTGGTATCCCTTTCTAACATACTGCCGTGTTTCCTGTCATCAGATATTCCAGTTTTATAGAGAAAACAAACCACTACTGAAGAGTTAAAGAAGTTCTCAATGAAGTAACAGTTTAGTGTCTGAGTGTTTCTACAATAGCTATGTTAGAATAAAGTGTGTAAGGAAATTGTCAGATCTCGTTTTAATGTTTTTTTGTTAGCCTGGTGTCTTGTCTTTTCCTTTCACAATCTTTGTTTTCCCTTGCAGCGTAGGCAGGTCTCGTTGCCAGCTGATTTCCTTCACCTGCCTCCTCAGCATTCTGCATGCTTCTGCCCCCATTTACTCCAGCATATATTCTCGGTTTCGCCCACCACTCTCCGCCAGATCGTTGCCTCAGTTCGCTTGAAGCTTCTAGTCGGCTCTTGTTTAAAGTTATTCGCGTTCCCGTCTCGCACTCTGGTTTTTCCCCACTTACCTGCTTTTTCCTTCACCGTTTGTCGTTGCTCGTTTTTATGTTCTGGTGCCCCTGTCATTGTCTCCTCAGTGTCAGGCGGGGTGCGAGGATGGACCCAAGCGCAGAGTAAAAATACCGAAAGTCCAAAAATGGGGAAAACAAAAAGACTTTAATAAACTGAACAGGGAACGAAGGGAGCAGAACGCCTCACTTGGCGGCGAAAGGTAAAGAAAGTACTCAAAAAACATGGGAAAACAAAAATACAAAAAATTCCAAAAACGCAGGGAAAGTAAGCAGGCAAGGGAACAGGCAGATAACAAAAGGAAACAACGAGAACGCAGGAAACAGGTCACAGAACCGCACACAGGAAACAAAACCACAAACAGGAGACAGAACCACAAACAGGGACAGGCAGGAACAAAACCGCAAGAACCCAGCCCAGAGTGAGGGAAAAGGGAGACTTAAATAGAAAGACACAGACGAGACACAGGAGGGCACGATGAACAATCAAGCCACAGAGAGGGAAGGGAACACGAGACAAAACGCAACTAATAATAAGATAATTTGAAACAATAAAACAATTAACTGAAAACAAAGAGGTGCCGCCATCTGGCGGCCCAACAGAGAACAACAAGGGGGGGAAGACACTGAACCCTGACACCCAGTCATCGTGGTTGTCTGGTCTTCTATTTCGTGTTGTCTGCGTCCTGTCTGCGTCTTCGTCGTTTCCAGCCTGCCCTTCGCCGGCCTCCCAGTCCAGCCCTGATCCAGTCCAGTCCAGCTCCTGATTCCTGTCCAGTCCAGACCTGCTCCAGTCCAGTCCTGCTCCCTGTCCAGTCCAGTCCTGATCCCGTCCGGTCTGGATCCAGTCCAGTCTGGTTCCAGTTCTGTGCGGGGCGTCAATGCCTTCTTCCTCAGTACCCAGCTGGATCGCCAGTTATTTTAAAAAACATGTCTGATTTTTCCCAGAGAATCTGTGTCCGAATCCTGCATTTGGGTCCACCTGCATTACGTCACGAAACAGAAATATTGTATGTTGATATACAGCAGATAAGATGCAAAATGTACACATAAAAGAGGGGTTAAACCTCTGTACTGGAGGGCCGCAGTGTCTGCAGGTTTAACTCCAGTCCTGGAGGGCCGCAGTGCCTGCAGGGTTAACTCCAGTCCTGGAGGGCGGCAGTGTCTGCAGGTTTAACTCCAGTCCTGGAGGGCCGCAGTGCCTGCAGGGTTAACTCCAGTCCTGGAGGGCCGCAGCGTCTGCAGGTTTAACTCCAGTCCTGGAGGGCCGCAGCGTCTGCAGGTTTAACTCCAGTCCTGGAGGGCCGTAGCGTCTGCAGGTTTAACTCCAGTCCTGGAGGGCCGCAGCGTCTGCAGGTTTAACTCCAGTCCTGGAGGGCCGCAGCGTCTGCAGGTTTAACTCCAGTCCTGGAGGGCCGCAGCGTCTGCAGGTTTAACTCCAGTCCTGGAGGGCCGCAGCGTCTGCAGGTTTAACTCCAGTCCTGGAGGGCCGCAGCGTCTGCAGGTTTAACTCCAGTCCTGGAGGGCCGCAGTGTCTGCAGGTTTAACTCCAGTACTGGAGGGCCGCAGCGTCTGCAGGTTTAACTCCAATCCTCGTGGGCCGCAGCGTGAAAACCCGATATAGAGCTTGTTTTGACTTGTTGGGTGATTCCACCAATTTACTGTAGACTGACCTATAAATAAATATGGTGATTTCATTGATAATTTTAATTTTCAACAATAATTCTTCAATTAAATCACAGAAAGTATATTTTATATGTAGGTTTAGTGAGGGGTTCTAACACGCAATAGCGCTAGTGTTCAATATTCAGAGTGCTGATCATTTTAACAAGAGCATTGACTGTTGTAACTGCTGGATTCAGAAAATAAACATATTTTTAATTAATCCTTGCTTGTCCGACAATATGTTTATGTTTTTAAAGTAAACACTTATATACTTCTGTTTCCTAAATTGGAACATTTTAAGTATACTTAAAATATTTTCTGAAGCTATATTTTAAGTATATCATTTATGAATTACTTCTTAACAGGTTTTTCCTGGAGGGCCGCAGCGTTTCGGTTTAACTCCTCCTGGGGGGGCCGTAGCCTGCAGGTTTTAACTCCTCCTGGAGGCCGAGGTCCCCGCGGTTTAACCCAGTCCTGGAGGGGCCGCAGCGTCTGCAGGTTTAACTCCAGTCCTGGGGGGCCGAGCGTCTGCAGGTTTAAATCCACCTGGGGGCCGAGCGTCGCAGGTTTAACTCCAGTCCGGGGGGGCCGCAGCGTCGGGAGGTTTTAACTCCAGTCCGGAGGGCCGCAGTGTCTGAGGTTTTAACTCCAGTACTGAGGCCGCAGCGTTCAGGGTTTTAACCCCCAATCCTGGGGGCCGCACGTGAAAACCCATATGAGCTTGTTTTGACTTGTTGGGTTTCCCCCAATTTACTGTAACTGACCCATAAATAAATATGGTATTTCATTTATAAAATTTTTAAATTTTAACAATAATTCTT
>NW_026985915.1:0-8807 GCF_018555375.3 Anguilla rostrata
CACACAGACACAGTTACTGCACCGTACACAAGTACATCTGCTCTTGTTATGTGTCAACCCCTTCTGCCGAGTTCTGACTTGTTATCATTTCAGCAGGAATTTTCCATTCCTTAATTGTTCTTAAGGTACATAAATATGATATTACTTGTGCTGAAAAATTTATATTTCAGTGCAACGTAAGTTCCCTTTCAAACCTGCAGAACGGTCACACGTTTCTTGCTCACACAACAGAGCTTAAGTTTTTCACATTGATCTGTACTCGGTGTCTGTAGGGTTTGCCACACTGAGCGACGGAATTTCTCTAAACTCCCAGTTTGTGTTGTTCTGCTGGGCGAACAGGGCGAATCTGGGCAGGGTCAGTCATGGTGATTTTGTTTGGTGGGGCGGCAGTCCTGACTGGAAAGTCCCGGAGTGTAACCAGGAAGGCAAACAGACGCAGTGAGAGATTTGCGATGTCACAGCGCCCTCTACTGGCTGCAACAATACTGCACTCCGCGCACAGCTCCAGATTCACAGAAATGACTAGTTTCTAATAGATGGCAACGCTCTCATTCTTCTCTTCATAAAACAGCAGCTGAAGGAACCAGGAAGTGAGACGCTCAATACAATGACTCATTGCAATTATTGAATTTTTAAAATCCTGTTCTACTGCATTTCTTTGACGCTTATTGGCATCATTGGCACTGACTGATTTTTGTTCCGACCACAATTGCTATCTGAGAATTTAAATTTTAAACTGTTAAAACTTGGTTTTGATGTTTAGTGGTATTATTTACCCTCTTAAGCCACATTATGTCAGAATGATTGCCATGAAGAATAAAATTATCATGTTCACATTGTGTTTATTGGGCTATATTGCACATATCTAATTGTATAAAAGCAGGTAAATTATATTTAACTGATCAAATTAAAAACTATAGACTTATAGCCACCTGAACACTAAAACTAACCATCTGGAAGATACTGGAGAATTCAAAGACAAACCAAATGACAAGATGCCAAACTTGAAATGTGTTAACAGGTTTAAGAAAAAATGTAAGAATTTAAACGTGTTCACCTATAGATTAACCTCATTCTTTTATGTTTTTATGCAATTGATTGCAATATAGCATAATACAAACATGGGAATTCTATTCTTCATGGCATGCATAGCTATTCCCAACACAATGTGGCTGCAGAGGGTGAACAATTCCTCTAAAAAGTACCTAATTAAGGAAAATGAACAGTTAGTTAAAATTCTGGGATTGCAGTTGTGGTTGGAACGAAAACCAGCATAAGCGTTGTTATACTCCCCCCCAATCCCCCCAGCCCCATAGTTACTGTCGCTGTCTTGTTCTAACTTTCCTTGATGCGAGCAGCCAGGCCGCGATCCTGTTCCCACACGGTCACGTGACGGTGGCGCAGCCAATGACCTACATGAACACAGTTCAGCGGGTGCAGCTGGCCTGCAGCTGATTGGGCCCCCGGCACACTCATGCGCTGTGTGGGGCTCATAGCTCAGCACACGCTGTGGCTGGGCAGAGAGCTGCAGTACGGCGCATAAATCCACTGCGTGAGATGGAGGCGTCGTCTTCGCCACTTTCATTGCGCTGTGCTCCTGCTGTGTCGCAGTCATCGCACTTCGCGGAGTGCTTGTGTGAGAGTCGGGGCTGAGGGGCAGACTGTCCCGTCTTTATCGACACACTGCCCTGACACGCGAGTGGGCAAACTGTAGGATTTAAATTTATCGCAGAGCCTAACAGCAACTGGGGTTTTGGGATGGTCCACACTGGACAGAACAGTCGGGCAGGGTGGCGCTGGTTTTGGGATGGTCCACACTGGACAGAACAGTCGGGCAGGGTGGCGCTGGTTTTGGGATGGTCCACACTGGACAGAACAGTCGGGCAGGGTGGCGCTGGTTTTGGGATGGTCCACACTGGACAGAACAGTCGGGCAGGGTGGCGCTGGTTTTGGGATGGTCCACACTGGACAGAGCAGTCGGGCAGGGTGGCGCTGGTTTTGGGATGGTCCACACTGGACAGAACAGTCGGGCAGGGTGGCCCTGGTTTGGGGTTGGTCCACCCTGGACAAAACAGTCGGGCAGGGTGGCGCTGGTTTTGGGATGGTCCACACTGGACAGAACAGTCGGGCAGGGTGGCGCTGGTTTTGGGATGGTCCACACTAGACAGAGCAGTCGGTCGGGGTGGCGCTGGTTTTGGGATGGTCCACACTGGACAGAACAGTCGGGCAGGGTGGCCCTGGTTTTGGGATGGTCCACACTGGACAGAACAGTCGGGCGGGGTGGCGCTGGTTTTGGGATGGTCCACACTGGACAGAACAGTCGGGCAGGGTGGCGCTGGTTTTGGGATGGTCCACACTGGACAGAACAGTCGGGCGGGGTGGCCCTGGTTTTGGGATGGTCCACACTGGACAGAACAGTCGGGCAGGGTGGCCCTGGTTTTGGGATGGTCCACACTGGACAGAACAGTCGGGCAGGGTGGCGCTGGTTTTGGGATGGTCCACACTGGACAGAACAGTCGGGCAGGGTGGCGCTGGTTTTGGGATGGTCCACACTGGGCAGAACAGTCGGGCGGGGTGGCCCTGGTTTTGGGATGGTCCACACTGGACAGAACAGTCGGGCAGGGTGGCCCTGGTTTTGGGATGGTCCACACTGGACAGAACAGTCGGGCAGGGTGGCGCTGGTTTTGGGATGGTCCACACTGGACAGAACAGTCGGGCAGGGTGGCGCTGGTTTTGGGATGGTCCACACTGGACAGAACAGACGGGCAGGGTGGCCCTGGTTTTGGGATGGTCCACACTGGACAGAACAGTCGGGCAGGGTGGCGCTGGTTTTGGGATGGTCCACACTGGACAGAACAGTCGGGCAGGGTGGCGCTGGTTTTGGGATGGTCCACACTGGGCAGAACAGTCGGGCGGGGTGGCCCTGGTTTTGGGATGGTCCACACTGGACAGAACAGTCGGGCGGGGTGGCCCTGGTTTTGGGATGGTCCACACTGGACAGAACAGTCGGGCGGGGTGGCCCTGGTTTTGGGATGGTCCACACTGGACAGAACAGTCGGGCGGGGTGGCCCTGGTTTTGGGATGGTCCACACTGGACAGAACAGTCGGGCAGGGTGGCCCTGGTTTTGGGATGGTCCACACTGGACAGAACAGTCGGGCGGGGTGGCGCTGGTTTTGGGATGGTCCACACTGGACAGAACAGTCGGGCAGGGTGGCCCTGGTTTTGGGATGGTCCACACTGGACAGAACAGTCGGGCAGGGTGGCGCTGGTTTTGGGATGGTCCACACTGGACAGAACAGTCGGGCAGGGTGGCGCTGGTTTTGGGATGGTCCACACTGGACAGAACAGTCGGGCAGGGTGGCCCTGGTTTTGGGATGGTCCACACTGGACAGAACAGACGGGCAGGGTGGCCCTGGTTTTGGGATGGTCCACACTGGACAGAACAGTCGGGCAGGGTGGCGCTGGTTTTGGGATGGTCCACACTGGACAGAACAGTCGGGCAGGGTGGCCCTGGTTTTGGGATGGTCCACACTGGACAGAACAGTCGGGCAGGGTGGCGCTGGTTTTGGGATGGTCCACACTGGACAGAACAGTCGGGCGGGGTGGCCCTGGTTTTGGGATGGTCCACACTGGACAGAACAGTCGGGCGGGGTGGCCCTGGTTTTGGGATGGTCCACACTGGACAGAACAGTCGGGCAGGGTGGCCCTGGTTTTGGGATGGTCCACACTGGACAGAACAGTCGGGCAGGGTGGCGCTGGTCGGGGTGTGGCAGGCTCTCGCCTCGCTGATATCACTGTGATGGGAGCAGAACCTTCCGGAAGAGAGAGCTTGAGAGAAGTAACCTGGGGGAAACGCGCTCCTTTTGGCTGAGGGCTTCCCAAGAGTAAAAAAAAACATTTTCCCCCGATACCGTCCGGTGTGAGACGGCACAGCATAACTAAGTTTTTTGGGGAGAACTCTCTTCAAAGCGACAGCTGTGGGTCCCTGCCAGCCTGCTGCCTATGCTGCCGCTTTGGGTCTAAAACTCTCCCACCCACACCTCCCACCCCCCAGGTCCGGATCATCTGCCTCTTGACCACCTTCCTCATATTGGGGGCCCCCAGTAGCTCCCGCAGCCAATTCGTGACGGGACCCACCAGGGCCCTGAGCTGATTGGTGGAGGAGCAGGAGGCCGGGGGGGTTCCGGGTCATCTTCCTCTTCATCACCGTCCTCGTATTGGGGGCTGTCCTCCAGCTCCTCATAGTCCATCTCATCCTCCGTGGCGTGAGTTGTAACAAAATGGCTTAAAGACAACAAAGTGAAAGTACTGCAGTGGCCATCACAAAGCCCTGACCTGAGTCCCATAGAAAATTCGTGCACAGAACTGAAAAAGTGTGTCCGAGCAAGGAGGCCCACAAACCTGACTGAGTTACACCAGTTCTGTCCAGAAGAATGGGCAAAAATTCCAGCAAAGTATTGTGAGAAGCTTGTGGAAGGCTACCCCAAGTGTTTGATTCCAGTTAAGCAATTACAAGGCAATGCCACCAAATACTAATAAAGTGCATGTAAACTTTTGACACACTGAAAATCTGATATAGTACATAAAAGCTTAAATAAATCTGTCTCTTAGCTATTATTTTGAAATCACCTCTTATGGAAATAAAGTAGATACCCTAGAAATGCATGGTAACATGAAATGTGTGGAGTTGTGAAAAATTGAGTTTGAATGTCTTTAGCCTAGGTGTATGTAAACATTTGGCTTCAACTGTATGTAAAAGTTGTGTAAGTTGCTCTGGATAACTCTGCTAAATGCCTGTAATGTAATGTAATGAAGCAGCAAGAAAGGCACAAGACACTTTCAAATGTAAATTGTATTCCAGAAAATCTTAACACCTTCATACATGTATGCATATGTATCAGCACAACAGAAAACCTGAATAAAAATACATCATAAAAAGCTGTGTTTACAATATCAACAGCAGAAGTCCTGCTACTGTTTGTTTGCGTTCCCACTCTTAATTGTAGTTGAATGATGAAAGCAAGCAGCTGCTCCCCCTGACCTGCACACTAAAAATGTTACATAATCAGCAGCAGTGCTAAATCAACCCCAGCAGTGTTAAATCAACCCCAGCAGTGTTAAATCAACCCCAGCAGTGTTAAATAAACCCCAGCAGTGTTAAATCAACTACAATAGAGGAAACATACAGAAGGGGGCATTATTTACAGTGATTTTTTACACCCCACCCCACCCCACCACCATTTGGCCTTATGTGCATAAATAAAACTTGGTTTTTCTTCACCGCCCAGCTACACTTGTTTTCTCTCGTACTCCATTCTCCTGCCCGTTCATGGCCTGTAGGAGTGCAGGATGGGACCCAGCCTGCAACACCTGGGCATTCACCTGCCCAGGGACTGGGGATAAAAAATGAGCTGTTCGGCTATATCTCTGTATAGTGTATCGGATTTCAGGCTTGAAATCAATGTTTCATTATTATTTAAAAAATGTTTAAAACAAAAAAAAATCGGACTCACAGTTGCTCAGCCAGATCTGAAGTAGAATAAAAACAACACTCACACAACCCCAGAAATATGACGATCAGATATTTTAGATGAAAGCATGTTTATCCTTCAGTGCCCAGCCAAGAGGCAATATAAACAGATCAGTATAAACATAAAGGACAACAGATGAAACATGACAAATACGCGGGAAAAAAATCTGACTAAAGATCGTTTCGTTCTGTTATTGCAAACATGCACATATCTCTATTACAGTGATTTGAACCAAATCTTTGAATTCCACCAAAGTAACAGGATTATCAATCAAATTCTGAGTGAGGAAATAATGAGTGTAACCTTCAAAATAAATATTTTAATTTGGTTACGGCAACATAGTAAGCATTCACATTATTATTTTATTACAGATATATATCTTTGCATAACTGTAAAATTGTTTTTGTGTATTGAGAATACCCCCCTTTAAGTCATACCAGAATACCAGAATGCTTAGTGTTACATTATGCTTTACATTAGATCATTTTGAACAAAGACGTAGAATGGGCTTTGCAAGCAATAAAGCAATATAGTTTTTGACCGTGTTTACGAACAAGCAAGCATACTGTCTGTATCGTTTTATTTTGCTCGTATTATTGTACAAGTTGAAAGTAAAACAAACAAATGACTCCGAATATTTTATCACGCGTCATTTGGTTGTAACAAGCTTCAAGGCTCAAGTGGCTGCATTGGCTGCATTGCAGGAGTGCCACTACAATGAGAAACTTTGTTGTATTTAAGTAAACCCTCAGAGGCCACAGATGCACTCCGTAGTATGGCTGAATACTGATGGAATACCAGTGTTAGTTTCTGTCATTGATAAATTTGAATGATTTCTACACACTCTTCCTCTGTGGTCACACATTGTGCATCTTTCCACCAACCTCTTTGCTGAATACAGACTTAAATGATGGAACTTTGATAAAGGTCACTTCCATGGTTCACATGTGTCCAGACTGTACTCTAATGGAACTTGTAGAGTGTAGTTCCCATTTGAGTTTGCCCTGGCTTGAGTAAAAGGTGTAGTAGGGTTCCTAATTTCAGACTCGCTTGTTTCCCTCCAAAGAATTCCAAAAACAATCCGGTCATCTCAAAATACAGTATTTATTTAAAACAAAGTAAAATGTTTCCTCTGGGTTGTGTTCTTTTCAATAACAAAAGACCCAAATGAAAAAACAGAATCATTCTGATGACCACATTGTGGAGTCCTTGCGGAGCTGTTGCAGAGCTTTTGTGGTGAAAAAAACGCACGGGCTCCCAGTCATGACAAAGCATCACTGCCACCACCTCTGCTCTTACATGCAAAGGTGAAAATGGCTGACATCACTTTTGACTGCTGTATGATCAACCATTTAGTGCAATGTGCAAAGCAATTGTACCAAATATAAACAAAACATCCAAATCCGAATATCTCGCACCGTAATGTGCACATTATTGCAACATATAATAATTATCATCAAACATTTCATGATCAATATATACAATAGTAATTAATTAATTCATAGGCACATAATATCTAAAATAATGTACATGTTCTTTTGGGCTTTAATGGATCCAATGCGAACAGTACAGTGTATTTGTACAGTGTTTAAAACTAAGAGAAAACGAAGAACCAGGACTGCATTAACATTCAATGTTTAGTTAAATGAACCCTTAATCCAATGACTATTGTCAGAAAATCCCCAGGTCAGCAACCACCTGATAACCCTCCATTTTAACTGCTGCAGTAAGTGACTGTAACTACTGATATGCAGTGATGTTCCAGCGCAAAATGGCTGCTGTGCACCACGCTGGTGGGGGCTACACAGGTGGGGTAACCCCCTTCACTGTAAAGCCTTCTGAGATAATGAGTTAAAGGTGCTATCAAATGCAATGCATAACAACCATCGACATTGTTCTGGGGGCTGTTACAAGTTTTGAGAGATTCCAGCCAAAATGGGTGTCCACACCATTTGTTGGGTCGACAACTGGGAAACGATTTTTTATAATGAAATAAGCATTATTAGTTCAGCTTCTAAAAAACAACATTTCAAATAATTTCTGCTCTTATAAAAACTGTTCTTCGGGGACACCAGACTATCACCAGCTGTAGATGATCATAATGAAAAGGTGAAAATATTTGTGTGCACGTGTGTGTGTGCGTGTGTGCATGCGTGTATGTGTGTGTGTGTGTGTGTCTGTTTGTATTGTGTGTACGTGCGTGTGTGTGTGTGTGTGTGTGTGGGATCCTCTTGCTGTAGCTCACCTCCAGCTCCTCTCCTGTAAAGACAGCAGTACAGGGTGATTAAACTCTGCTCTGGATCCAGGCTCTAGTACTGAGCTACAGGCCTGCAGGGTGGACCTGGTGAAGCTGCATAGCCTGCTCTGGTCAATATCCACTCCCATCACATTCTGAAATGGCGACCTCTCATTGGATAGCACTTTACATCTGTGCTCATTTACACAGCCTCGTCTGTTACTAGCCTGCTGACTGCTGGCTAAAGAAGTTATTAGCCATAGCTACATATCTACTCAATGTACACAATGCATTCAAAGCAATATATAGTGTCAATATATAGTGTAGGGGGTTCCACGGTGTCCTGGCTAAATTCCAAACCTGGCTCTCTAAAACTTGCCACCTAATCATCCCTTGATTTAATAGGCTAAAAAAAAAAGTTCTCTCCCTCTCCACCTTAGCTAATGTGTGGTAAACGTTCTGGTGGAAATGGGTGCCGTGCATCACCAGGTGGGTGCAACACATTGGTGGAGGTGAGATCCCACTCATCACTGTAAACAGCACTTTGAGCGTTGGAATG
Source organism: Anguilla rostrata (assembly GCF_018555375.3). Classification (NCBI taxonomy): domain Eukaryota; kingdom Metazoa; phylum Chordata; class Actinopteri; order Anguilliformes; family Anguillidae; genus Anguilla; species Anguilla rostrata. The sequence goes on from NW_026985915.1 coordinate 8,328, forward strand.
GTGCTATATAAATGAATGATTCATTCATATCATTCATTCAACATTAGATAATCCAAACTTACGCATATGATAGAATCAAATATATTTCAGTGCTTTATCATCTAAAAAGTTAGCTATAATGTAACGTGGTAACTGGAGTGTGTGAGACTGAGACACATTAATACAGTGGAGTAACTAACTGTGTGTTCAGAGAGTGATGAATTTCTGTAACTGAGGGGATCTATACAGAGTGGTCTACATAAAGGGCTTACTGGGCATTCCAATTTTATGAACTAGGCTTTTCTGCAGGGGGCCGAGCTCAGAACCGGTCAGAGGGTGCAAGAGAAGTCATCAAACCCCATTCAGCAAGCTCATGTACTCATCACACCTCAGCTCTATCACACCTCGATCATATCACCACTCAGACAACACTCAAATCATATCCACATCAAATCATAACCCCACTCGCCCCATCCAAACCCGCTCTATCACAATACTCAG
>NW_026985916.1:0-10275 GCF_018555375.3 Anguilla rostrata
GATCGGTCACCTAGCGTCACCCAGCAAGTGAACACCACAAACGGCGATGGAGTAGCTAGTAGTAGCAGGCTCATTATCTGACTGGCGAAAACCTACGACGATAACTTGCTCGTTAACAGATCTACCAGACAGTTATACGAAAATTTGCCTAGTCAAATCACCAGTAGCCTACACATCTCCGATTGATTGACCATCAGTGTAGTCAATGTTCTTCCCCTGTGGTTCATATTGCTAACGCGTGAGCTAACCACGGACAGCCTACCTAGCTCACTGGCAAGCTGATATGCTAGCTAAGCATATTCGTTTTGCTGAGAAACATAAATTGAAGATAACTGAACATAGCCTAATTGTATTTTTAATGTCATACATAACGTGATTACATGACACAGTACAGTCACGGATGGAAACTAAACTCCGTAAACATCTGATAATATATTTTAAAACATAACGGCAGACAGTCAGCTAGCCTCGTTCAGGTTGAGGGGCTTTTCCGCACCGGACTGTCAATCAAATTGTAAAAATCACAAGACCGCTTAACTCTATGGTTTTGGCTCCAAATCGAGAAAATGGCCGCGCCCGCCATTGAGCTTCAAAACGTGTTTTAGAGACCCACGAGAGTCAATGGGTGATGTCACAGTAGCTGTGTCCATATTTTTTACAGTCTCTGATCTTAACCCAATCTCTCCTGGTCAACACACTTTCCCCTTACGTCACATCCTTACTAGGGTAGTCTTCCAACTACTCTCGGGAAAGTAATACAGTGCCTCCTAGTGGTCAGAATACACTCAACCTGTAACATCTATTATTGAACACAACAAATTGCATGGTATGAAACGGGAATGAACTATTTTTTCTTGATAAAATCATTGTTTTCATAGAACTTACGACCAGAGATGTTTGCTTAACAACGGTGCGACTAGAACAACAAACCAGAGTGTCTGCATAAGGACGTCCAATTAGAACTACGAAGCAGAGTTTTGCTTGACAACGGTAAGATAATATGCCCAAACGCCCGCAGAAGAACATTTTTCACGTCCAGCTGATTAAATCTATAAAAATCAATAAATATAAAAGCAAACTCATTGTCATTGTTGGTACACGGCATGAAATTGATGTGAAATTACAGGGAAATTCCTACAGTAATCTGCTGTTTTATTGATATACGGCACATTGCTTAAGACAGAACAGCATTGTGGGCGTTTTGCTCTTAACTGCATAACACCGTTTGAATTTTCAGTAATTAACTGGAAATTGCTATGGATATTGGGAAGCCGTTGGTTAGTAGTGGCGACAGAGAATTTGCTAACAAAGCAATGCCAAGTGTCGAGTGTCACACCTAATAGGCTACGCGAATTTAAAAGTAATTATATCACAATTTGTTCGTTTTTGATTTCCAACAGAATACGTTGATCTGTATTTCACATAAATTTTCTTGTTCTTTTCCAAGGCAACCCTGTACTTTGAGTATTTTTGTTGCAGCTGGCTAGAGTGTCGCCGGATTGTGCAGGTAGGCTACGTGCGTTTCGAATTCATCAAACTAGTTAGTATCATAACGGCCAATCATTCGCCAGCGATAGCTTAGTATGAAAGCATGTTTACATGTCAGTATTGTGGTCACCAATGCTTAACGAAGTATGCGTTTGTTAGGCATATGAAAGTACATGCGAGTCTTCCAACCGCGTTGTTTAAATGCGCCTTTTTTGATTGCTCCCGTTCGTTCAGAAACATGACGCAGTTGGAATGTCATGTATATCGAGAGCATAAAGATAAGAGGAGAGCACAGGTAACTGCAATCGAGTGTGTATCTTGTCATGTAGAATTTGCAATGTTAGATGCAATGATTTATCCAGTTTAAACTCTCATTTGAAATCTCATATCGGAGAGGGCAGGGCCGTTTCTTGTCCATTTCGTCAGTGTGGGAGAACGTTTTCAGTCGTCTCTTCCTTTATTTCTAATTTTTCCACGGTACACAAGTCTTGTACAGTATCCAGTCTTCTGGGCCATGTAACAGTAGGAACAGAGACGAGACTAACGGCAACCAATGAACAAGTTGAGGATGTTTCAGTGTTGGAGAGGGATTTGACTGACGACGTAACGTAAGTGATGATAACGAGGGAGACCAAGCAGCGGTGCTGCCAGAGAGAGCAGATGAATCCCTTTTCTTGAACAATTTGGCTTTCTTTTATTTAAAGTTGCAGGCAAAACTTTTACTGCCAGCATCAGTCATACAGTCTATTATTGAGGATTTTCAAGCAGTGCATGATATCAGTCAGTCTCATTTACTTCATAAGTTGGACGAAAAGCTGGTATCATTGGATATCTCTGACCGTGAGAGAGAGAGGTTCTTAAATCCGAGGATTTGTTTCGGGCATGCAACACTGGTACCTTGAAAACTGATCAAAGACAAAAAACGGTTTTTAAAAATCAGTTTAGATACTTGAGCCAGTCCCACCTTATCTTGGAAAGAATGATATGGGATCACAGAGTGGCTTTAGTGAAAACTTCAGTAAAGGCACCCATTTCTGCAGATTATGTACTAGAGCCCGACCGATATATCTATAATATATTAATATATATTATATAATAAACAAAAAAAAAAACGATGATTATTTATCTGTACTTGTCTGCTTGAACGTTGTAATTGCTATTTACTACAATTATCCAGTAGAGGGAGCTCTAATACAAGTGTGAACTGCAGCAGCTGACGCGCTACTTCTCTAATAAGACGTTTGTTACTCGTGCCTCATCCAATATTCTCCACTGCAAGACTTGTCTGCACAGATTCGGTTGCGGCAATAAAGGTTGTAGATTTAGTGAAAGTTTTTAATTAAATGCGTTTATACGACCACTATGTTTATCAATCCTCATTATCAAACGAGCGAGCTAGCTAACATATTTGGTTATTATGCCTTATGTAATAATAACATGGATTGCATGTAAAATGCTTCAACAAAGGGTATTTTCATGACAACTGCACCAAATATTACATCCCCTGGACATGTTTGGCATATTCAGGAAAATTCCAGAAATTGAATGAAAAATGTTTCATACCCAATAAAATTTAATGAAACATATTTTGAATTGTATCCAATGCCACAGCGTTCGTTATAGAAGAATTCGTGAATTATTTCTGTTTCGGGAATTCAGATTTATGAATCGCTATTCGCCCAACGAACTGCGGAAGCGCATTCCGGTGCCCACGCGATCTATCTGGAGGACATGTACCGCTGTAAACGTGGTCTCCAATTACACCAAGTTCGTTTTAGATGTACTGGCTAATTATATCTGTCTCGGGAATTTGGATTCATGAGATCGCTAATAGCATTATACTCTGTATTTAAAACGGGTGACGCACACAACTGCCTCCGATTACAGGTTAGTTTCTATCAATTATTTTGTTTAAATTGTATCCATGCCACAGCGTTCGTTATAAAGAATTGTGAATTATTTCTGTGTCGGGAATTCAGATTTATGAGATCGCTATTCGCCCAACGAACTGCGGAAGCGCATTCCGGTGCCCACGCGATCTATCTGGAGGACTGTACCGCTTTAAATTGTCTCCAATTACACCAAGTTCGTTTTAGATGTACTGGCTAATTATATCTGTCTCGGAATTTGATTTATGAGTCGCTAATAGCATTATACTCTGTATTTAAAACGGGTGACGCACACAACTGCTGCCGATTACAGGTTAGTATTCTATCAATTATTTTGTTTAAATTGTATCCATGCCACAGCGTTCATTATAGAAGAACTGGTAATTATTTCTGTGTCGGGAATTCAGATTTATGAGATCGCTATTCGCCTAACGAACTGCGGAAGCGCATTCCGGTGCCCACGCGATCTATCTGGAGGACGTGTACCGCTTATAAGGTGTTTCCAATTACACCAAGTTCGTTTTAGATATACTGGCTAATTATATCTGTCTGGGAATTTGAATTTATGAGATCGCTAATAGCATTATACTCTGTATTTAAAACGGGTGACGCACACAACTGCTGCCGATTACAGGTTAGTATTCTATCAATTATTTTGTTTAAATTGTATCCAGTGCCACAGCGTTCGTTATAGAGGAATTCGTGAATTATCTCTGTGTCGGGAATTCAGATTTATGAGATCGCTATTCGCCTAACGAACTGCGGAAGCGCATTCCGGTGCCCACGCGATCTATCTGGAGGACGTGTACCGCTTATAACGTGTTTCCAATTACACCAAGTTCGTTTTAGATATACTGGCTAATTATATCTGTCTCGGGAATTTGAATTTATGAGATCGCTAATAGCATTATACTCTGTATTTAAAACGGGTGACGCACACAACTGCTGCCGATTACAGGTTAGTATTCTATCAATTATTTTGTTAAATTGTATCCAATGCCACAGCGTTCATTATAGAAGAATTGTGAATTATTTCTGTGTCGGAATTCAGATTTATGAGATCGCTATTCGCCTAACGAACTGCGGAAGCGCATTCCGGTGCCCACCGATCTATCTGGAGGACGTGTACCGCTTTAACGTTTTTTCCAATTACACCAGTTCGTTTTAGATATACTGGCTAATTATATCTGTCTCGGGAATTTGAATTTATGAGATCGCTAATAGCATTATACTCTGTATTTAAAACGGTGACGCACACAACTGCTGCCGATTACAGGTTAGTATTCTATCAATTATTTTGTTTAAATTGTATCCAGTGCCACAGCGTTCGTTATAGAAGAACTGTGTTAATTATTTCTGTGTCGGGAATTCAGATTTATGAGATCGCTATTCGCCAACGAACTGCGGAAGCGCATTCCGGTGCCCACGCGATCTATCTGGAGGACGTGTACCGCTTATAACGTGTTTCCAATTACACCAAGTTCGTTTTAGATATACTGGCTAATTATATCTGTCTCGGGAATTTGAATTTATGAGATCGCTAATAGCATTATACTCTGTATTTAAAAGGGTGACGCACACAACTGCTGCCGATTACAGGTTAGTATTCTATCAATTATTTTGTTTAAATTGTATCCAGTGCCACAGCGTTCGTTATAGAAAATTCGTGAATTATTTCTGTGTCGGAATTCAGATTTATGAGATCGCTATTTCGCCTAACGAACTGCGGAAGCGCATTCCGGTGCCCACGCGATCTATCTGGAGGACGTGTACCGCTTATAACGTTTTTCCAATTACACCAAGTTCGTTTTAGATGTACTGGCTAATTATATCTGTCTCGGGAATTTGATTATGAGTCGCTAATAGCATTATACTCTGTATTTAAAACGGGTGACGCACACAACTGCTGCCGATTACAGGTTAGTATTCTATCAATTATTTTGTTTAAATTGTATCCATGCCACAGCGTTCTTATAGAAGAATTGGTTAATTATTTCTGTGTCGGGAATTCAGATTTATGAGATCGCTATTCGCCCAACGAACTGCGGAAGCGCATTCCGGTGCCCACGCGATCTATCTGGAGGACGTGTACCGCTTATAACGTGTTTCCAATTACACCAAGTTCGTTTTAGATATCTGGCTAATTATATCTGTCTCGGGAATTTGAATTTATGAGATCGCTAATAGCATTATACTCTGTATTTAAAACGGGTGACGCACACAACTGCTGCCGATTACAGTTAGTATTCTATCAATTATTTTGTTTAAATTGTATCCAATGCCACAGCGTTCGTTATAGAAGAATTGGTGAATTATTTCTGTGTCGGGAATTCAGATTTATGAGATCGCTATTCGCCCAACGAACTGCGGAAGCGCATTCCGGTGCCCACGCGATCTATCTGGAGGACGTGTACCGCTTATAACGTGTTTCCAATTACACCAAGTTCGTTTTAGATATACTGGCTAATTATATCTGTCTCGGGAATTTGAATTTATGAGATCGCTAATAGCATTATACTCTGTATTTAAAACGGGTGACGCACACAACTGCTGCCGATTACAGGTTAGTATTCTATCAATTATTTTGTTTAAATTGTATCCAGTGCCACAGCGTTCGTTATAGAAGAATTCGTGAATTATTTCTGTGTCGGGAATTCAGATTTATGAGATCGCTATTCGCCCAACGAACTGCGGAAGCGCATTCCGGTGCCCACGCGATCTATCTGGAGGACGTGTACCGCTTATAACGTGTTTCCAATTACACCAAGTTCGTTTTAGATATACTGGCTAATTATATCTGTCTCGGGAATTTGAATTTATGAGATCGCTAATAGCATTATACTCTGTATTTAAAACGGGTGACGCACACAACTGCTGCCGATTACAGGTTAGTATTCTATCAATTATTTTGTTTAAATTGTATCCAGTGCCACAGCGTTCGTTATAGAAGAATTCGTGAATTATTTCTGTGTCGGGAATTCAGATTTATGAGATCGCTATTTCGCCTAACGAACTGCGAAGCGCATTCCGGTGCCCACGCGATCTATCGGAGGACGTGTACCGCTTGTAACTGTTCCAATTACACCAAGTTCGTTTTAGATGTACTGGCTAATTATTTCTGTGTCGGGAATTCAGATTTATGAGATCGCTAATAGCATTATACTCTGTATTTAAAACGGGTGACGCACACAACTGCTGCCGATTACAGGTTAGTATTCTATCAATTATTTTGTTTAAATTGTATCCAATGCCACAGCGTTCATTATAGAAGAACTGGTTAATTATTTCTGTGTCGGGAATTCAGATTTATGAGATCGCTATTCGCCCAACGAACTGCGGAAGCGCATTCCGGTGCCCACGCGATCTATCTGGAGGACGTGTACCGCTTATAACGTGTTTCCAATTACACCAAGTTCGTTTTAGATATACTGGCTAATTATATCTGTCTCGGGAATTTGAATTTATGAGATCGCTAATAGCATTATACTCTGTATTTAAAACGGGTGACGCACACAACTGCTGCCGATTACAGGTTAGTATTCTATCAATTATTTTGTTTAAATTGCATCCAGTGCCACAGCGTTCGTTATAGAAGAATTCGTGAATTATTTCTGTGTCGGGAATTCAGATTTATGAGATCGCTATTTGCCTAACGAACTGCGGAAGCGCATTCCGGTGCCCACGCAGGTGCTTCTTCGTTAACTGTGGAGCCCAATCGCCTCTTTTATTTGCCCCAGGCATTTAAAAGGCCTCATTATTCATTAAGCTAGCTGCATTCAAAATCCGTTTTAGAAAGACGCTATGTCTACGAACACACCGTTTTAAAAGGGTGACAGTGCTAGGCAGATGAATTTGTGCTAAGTCTGAAAATGCAGGCATCCCATTTCGTGGTGATTTCATTATGGCGTGTGCTATTTACAGCTGCTCTAGACGACCATAAAATAATCCTCCTCTTAAGTTTTTCGGTATCCGAGTCATTTTTACTATTTCCTTTAGCCTACTTAACCAAATAATTACTTGGCAGAAAGCGTAATCAGCTTGCTATATTTGGTAGTCCAGTAGTAGCCTGTGCTAAAACAGTTCGCAACTTCGGCTACCAAGCCATTTGACTAGCTAGCTAACCTTAACCGGCAAACATTCAATCTGTCAAACGTGTTTGGCGGCTTGTCAGTCGTGTACATTCCGTAAATGTCTACCTGGGCCATGCTTCACGCATGTGACAAAGCTACTATAATCCCGATTTTGGGATAAACACTTTTTCAGTTTCACGAAGCGAATTAAGAGTTTCAAGGTTCATTTGCTGAATATACAACACACACACACACAGAATTTAACGAAATTAACCATCTTGGCATTTATAAAGGAACATGTTTTTAGCATTTAAGAGACCGACAAGCTAGGCATTTAAGACAGTGGTTCTCAGAATCGGTTCTGGGGGCTCCTTGCGTATATTGGCTTTTCTCCATTGGTTTTGATGATTTAAAAAAATAATAGCCTAATAATAATTAGAAATTCAACGTAGGCTACATTATTTTTCTTCATGCACCAGGTGGAAAACTTGCCGTACAAAGTGCGTTGTCATATTTACACGCCTGCAGATCAGTTATTAAAATACTTGGTAGATTTGTTCATCACCGCTGAGTGTTAATTTTTGTTCGGTAGAAAGTGATTTGCGAACGATCGGTCACCTAGCGTCACCCAGCAAGTGAACACCACAAACGGCGATGGAGTAGCTAGTAGTAGCAGGCTCATTATCTGACTGGCGAAAACCTACGACGATAACTTGCTCGGTTAACAGATCTACCAGACAGTTATACGAAAATTTGCCTAGTCAAATCACCAGTAGCCTACACATCTCCGATTGATTGACCATCAGTGTAGTCAATGTTCTTCCCCTGTGGTTCATATTGCTAACGCGTGAGCTAACCACGGACAGCCTACCTAGCTCACTGGCAAGCTGATATGCTAGCTAAGCATATTCGTTTTGCTGAGAAACATAAATTGAAGATAACTGAACATAGCCTAATTGTATTTTTAATGTCATACATAACGTGATTACATGACACAGTACAGTCACGGATGGAAACTAAACTCCGTAAACATCTGATAATATATTTTAAAACATAACGGCAGACAGTCAGCTAGCCTCGTTCAGGTTGAGGGCTTTTCCGCACCGGACTGTCAATCAAATTGTAAAAATCACAAGACCGCTTAACTCTATGGTTTTGGCTCCAAATCGAGAAAATGGCCGCGCCCGCCATTGAGCTTCAAAACGTGTTTTAGAGACCCACGGAGAGTCAATGGGTGACGTCACAGTAGCTGTGTCCATATTTTTTACAGTCTCTGATCTTAACCCAATCTCTCCTGGTCAACACACTTTCCCTTACGTCACATCCTTACTAGGGTAGTCTTCCAACTACTCTCGGGAAAGTAATACAGTGCCTCCTAGTGGTCAGAATACACTCAACCTGTAACATCTATTATTGAACACAACAAATTGCATGGTATGAAACGGGAATGAACTATTTTTTCTTGATAAAATCATTGTTTTCATAGAACTTACGACCAGAGATGTTTGCTTAACAACGGTGCGACTAGAACAACAAACCAGAGTGTCTGCATAAGGACGGTCCAATTAGAACTACGAAGCAGAGTTTTGCTTGACAACGGTAAGATAATATGCCCAAACGCCCGCAGAAGAACATTTCACGTCCAGCTGATTAAATCTATAAAAATCAATAAATATAAAAGCAAACTCATTGTCATTGTTGGTACACGGCATGAAATTGATGTGAAATTACAGGGAAATTCCTACAGTAATCTGCTGTTTTATTGATATACGGCACATTGCTTAAGACAGAACAGCATTGTGGGCGTTTTGCTCTTAACTGCATAACACCGTTTGAATTTTCAGTAATTAACTGGAAATTGCTATGGATATTGGGAAGCCGTTGGTTAGTAGTGGCGACAGAGAATTTGCTAACAAAGCAATGCCAAGTTTCGAGTGTCACACCTAATAGGCTACGCGAATTTAAAAGTAATTATATCACAATTTGTTCGTTTTTGATTTCCAACAGAATACGTTGATCTGTATTTCACATAAATTTTCTTGTTCTTTTCCAAGGCAACCCTGTACTTTGAGTATTTTTTGTTGCAGCTGGCTAGAGTGTCGCCGGATTGTGCAGGTAGGCTACGTGCGTTTCGAATTCATCAAACTAGTTAGTATCATAACGGCCAATCATTCGCCAGCGATAGCTTAGTATGAAAGCATGTTTACATGTCAGTATTGTGGTCACCAATGCTTAACGAAGTATGCGTTTGTTAGGCATATGAAAGTACATACGAGTCTTCCAACCGCGTTGTTTAAATGCGCCTTTTTTGATTGCTCCCGTTCGTTCAGAAACATGACGCAGTTGGAATGTCATGTATATCGAGAGCATAAAGATAAGAGGAGAGCACAGGTAACTGCAATCGAGTGTGTATCTTGTCATGTAGAATTTTGCAATGTTAGATGCAATGATTTATCCAGTTTAAACTCTCATTTGAAATCTCATATCGGAGAGGGCAGGGCCGTTTCTTGTCCATTTCGTCAGTGTGGGAGAACGTTTTCAGTCGTCTCTTCCTTTATTTCTAATTTTTCCACGGTACACAAGTCTTGTACAGTATCCAGTCTTCTGGGCCATGTAACAGTAGGAACAGAGACGAGACTAACGCAACCAATGAACAAGTTGAGGATGTTTCAGTGTTGGAGAGGATTTGACTGACGACGTAACGTAAGTGATGATAACGAGGGAGACCAAGCAGCGGTGCTGCCAGAGAGAGCAGATGAATCCCTTTTCTTGAACAATTTGGCTTTCTTTTATTTAAAGTTGCAGGCAAAACTTTTACTGCCAGCATC
>NW_026985917.1:0-2500 GCF_018555375.3 Anguilla rostrata
CTAACCCTAACCCTAGCCCTAACCCTAACCATAGCCCTAACCCTAACCCTAACCATAGCCCTAACCGTAACCCTAACCCTAACCATAACTCCAGCCCTAACCCTAACCCTAACCCTAACCATAGCCCTAACCCTAACCCTAACCATAGCCCTAACCCTAACCCTAACCCTAACCCTAACCATAACCCTCACCCACAGATGGCCTAACCCTAACCCTAACCCTAACCATAGCCATAACCCTAACCCTAACCCTAACCCTAGCCCGAGCCTTAACCCAAACCCTAACCCTAGGCCTATCCTTAACCCTAACCCTAACCCTAACCCTAAACCTAACCCAAGGCCTATCCAAACCCTAACCCTAACCATAAAACTAACCCTAGCCCAAACCCTAACAATAACCCTAGCCCTAGCCCTAGCCCTAACCCTAACCTTAACCTTGGCCCTAGCCCTAACCCTAACCCTAACACTCACCCACGGGTGGCCTAACCCTAACCCTACCACTAGCCCTAACCCTAACCCAAAATATAACCCTAGCCCTTGCCCTATCCTTAACCCCAACCCTAACCCGAGCCATAGCCCTAGCCCTATCCCTAACCATAACCCTAGCCCTAGCCCTAGCCATCAGGGTAGCCCTAACCCTAACCCTAACCCTAGCCCTAGCCCTAACCCTAACCCTAACCCGAGTCCTAGCCCTAGCCCTAACCCTAACCCTAGGCCAATCCTTAAACCTAACCCTAACGCTAACCCTAGCCTTAACCCTAACCCTAACCCTAACCCGGGCCCCAGCCCTAGCCCTAACCCTAGGCCAATCCTTAAACCTAAACCTAACCCTAACCCTAGCCATAGCCTTAACCCTAACCCTAACCCTAGGCCTATCCTTAACCCTAACTTTAGCTTTAGCCCTAAACCTTACCCTAACCATAGGCATATCCTTAACCCTAGCCCTAACCCTAACCCTAGGCCTATCCTTAAACCTAACCCTAACCCTAACCCTAAACCTAACCCAAGGCCTATCCATATCCCTAACCCTAACCCTAACCTTAACCCTAGCCCTAGCCCTAGCCCTAACCCTAACCCTAACCCTAACCCGAGCCCTAGCCCTAGCCCTAGCCCTAACCCAATCCCTAGCCCTTGCCCTAGCCCTAGCCCAAGCCCTAAGCCTAAAACTTGCCCTGGCCCTAGGCCCACGAGAGGGAGAGTGCTCCGAAAAAAATAAGAGTGCCACGGGGGACCAGTTGCACGAGAGGGAGCGTGCTCCGAAAAATATCAGAGTGCCACGGGGCACCAGTTGCATGAGAGGGAGAGTGCTCCGAAAAAATAACAGAGTGCCACGGGGGACCAGTTGCACGAGAGAGAGCGATAGAGAGAGAGGGAGAGTGAGCTCAGAAAAATGACAAAGTGCCACGTGTGACCAGTTGCACGAGAGGGAGAGTGCTCCGAAAAATATCAGAGTGCCACGGGGGACCAGTTGCACGAGAGGGAGCGTACTCCGAAAATATCCGAGTGCCACGGGTGAGCAGTTGCACGAGAGCGAGAGTGAGCGCTCAGAAAAATGACAAAGTGCAACGGGTGACCAGTTGCAACGAGAGGGAGAGTGCTCCGAAAAATATCAGAGTGCCACGGGGGGCCAGTTGCACGAGCGGGACAGTGCTCCGAAAATTATCAGAGTTCCACGTGGGACCAGTTGCACAGAGAGAGAGATAGATAAGAGAGAGAAGAGAGAGAGATGGACTCAGAGAAATGACAAAGTGCCACGGGTGACCAGGTGCATGAGAGCGAGCGCTCCGAAAAAATGTCAGAGTTCCACGGGGGACCAGTTGCACGAGAGGGATAGTGCTCCGAAATATATCAGAGTGCCACGGGGGACCAGTTGCACGAGAGGGAGAGTGCTCCGAAAAACACCAGAGTGCCACGGGTGACCAGTTGCACGAGAGAGAGCAATAGAGAGAGACAGAGAGCGAGCTCAGAAAAATGACAAAGTGCCACGGGTGGCCAGTTGCACACGAGAGAGAGTGCTCCGAAAAATATCAGAGTGCCTCGGGGGACCAGTTGCACGAGAGGGAGCGTGCTCCGAAAATATCTGAGTTCCACGGGGACCAGTTGCTCGAGAGGGAGAGTGCTCCGAAAAATATCGGAGCGCCACGGGGGACCAGTTGCACGAGAGGGAGAGTGCTCCGAAAAATACCAGCGTGCCACGGGTGACCAGTTGCACGAGAGGGAGAGTGCTCCAAAAAATATCGGAGCGCCACGGGGGACCAGTTGCACGAGAGGGAGAGTGCTCCGAAAAATATCAGCGTGCCACGGGTGACCAGTTGCACGAGAGGGAGAGTGCTCCGAAAAATTTCAGAGTGCCACGGGGGACCAGTTGCACGAGAGGGAGCGATAGAGAGAGAGAGAGAGAGAGAGAGAGAGAGAGCGAGCTTAGAAAAATGACAAAGTGCCACGGGTGACCAGTTGCACGAGAGGGAGCGTGCTCCGAAAAATATCAGCATGCCACGGGT
>NW_026985918.1:0-9363 GCF_018555375.3 Anguilla rostrata
CTCCAAGAGTGGTAGAAACGCAGCACAAACTGAGGAACTCCACCTGGAACCTGCTTGTACCACCGAGCAGAACTAACAGTCCCAGTCCCGAGGTTACAGTCCATAGTGGCCGTATCTCCTTTACTCACTGACAGAACAGGAGGCTTCTGTGTCACCACTGTCGCTCCACTCACACCTGGGGAAAAAATATGCATTTGTTAGAAAATATAAATGACATTTCAGTTCAAATACAAATATTATTAAGTATTGTTGAAAGTTACATCAATTTTATATTTTATTTAGGTATTATCTTTATGAGATTTCCCTTACATGAGAGCACAGTGATGAGAGTGCAGAGTGTCCCCAGCATGTTGTCAGTGTGTGGTGTGAACGGCCTGTACTGTCCAGCTGAGAGATGAGCAGGTTGGAGTGTGAGGAGAGGAGAGATTACAGCATTGCTTATAAAGGAAAATGTGAAGGGACGAGCCTCTGAACTCAGCCAATCACAATTTCCCTAAAGCTAGGGTTCAGCCAGTCAGCTGCTCGCTGCAGATTTCACACAATTAGTCATATTGGAGATATGCACATCTTGCACGTAAGTGAAATGTTATTCAATTCCTATTCAATCAATAGGAGTGTGTGAACATTCTGTAGTCAGAACCTTAAGTCAGAAGAAATGTTGACATTGTTTTATTAATATAATTAATGAAGCCATTAATAATATCAGCACCTCAGTAATTAAATCACATGTTCATATTACATCTTAAACTATCATTGTTGTAAAAGGTAATTAGTGTGAGCATTATGTACCCTGGGTAATGCATATTTTTATCAAAGATCTTTAAACATTGTAAGTGATTACATAACGTGGGAGCAGCGTCACATAATGATTAGGAAAATGGGCGTGTGCCTCCAGAGTTACAGGTTGGATTCCCGGGGGGGGGGGGGGGAATAACTGTTGTTTCTTTGAACAAGGCACTTAGCCTAAATTGCTCCAGTAAATATTCCGCCTTACAAATGAATTGTATGCAAAGGATGCAAGCAGTTTAAGTTGCTCTGGACAAGAGCACCTGCTGAATGCCTTAAATATAAATGTAATGGGGTGGGTGTTGCTTCAGATGAATGAATAATTTCTATGAACTTAGCATGTAGGCATTTACGTTATTTTATGGGGAAGATATAGCATGTACAAAGTGAAGTGCCTAAACAGTCGACTGGCTGGATTGAGTTAGACACGGTGAACACTTCTATTATTACAGATGCCAAATATATAAACACTTTGCTGACTGTTGTTTTTTGGTGACTTCTTGCTGATATTTTTGATTTTGCTGCTTGTAGTTGTCCAGCTTAGGCAAATGGAGACTTTTATCTGCTAACATTGCTTAAATGGCTCCATGGCTGAGAGATCACTGGTTCAGCTTGAGTAAATGCACATCTTCTCTCCTTTCTGAAGCAGCTTCAAAGCAGAAGTGAAGCTCAGAGGTTTTTGTCATGGTGTGAATCACTGTGATACCTCCTCTTTAGCAGAGCTGTCCCATGTGTGACAATAATACACTGCTGAGTCTCCTGCCTCTACAGTTTCAATTATCAATCGATAATCTGATTCAGTCTGGTGAGTGGAAGTGAAGCGAGGGAGAGGAGAAACCAGCTCCATATGTGGGAGAGCTTGATTTGTGGTAGAAACGCAGCACAAACTGAGGAACTCCACCTGGAACCTGCTTGTACCACCGAGGACCACTTTTAGTCACAGTCCCGAGGTTACAATCCATAGTGGCTGTATCTCCTTTACTCACTGACAGAACAGGAGGCTTCTGTGTCACCACTGTCACTCCACTTACACCTGGGAAGTAAGAAATTATTTATGTTGTTAGAGATCAACATATGCACACAATTTTAAATGAAATGGGTGAGTAGCAGATTCTTACATGAGAGCACAGTGATGAGAGTGCAGAGGGTCCCCAGCATGTTGTCAGTGTGTGGTGTGAACGGCCCTTACTGTCCAGCTGAGAGATGAGCAGTTTGGAGTGTGAGGAGAGGAGAGGCTGCGGGATCCAGCTATATGGGGCCAGTCAGGATGACGGACAGGGAGGAGCCTCTCAACTCAGCCAATCAGTTTCCTGATGCAATGGTTCAGCCAATCAGCTCCTGTCAGCAGACTTTCTACAAAAGTTAAAGCAGATCAGTGACAAGTTAATCAAGTGTTATTCAACCAATAGGTGTGTGTGTGAATATACTGTGGCCTGAGTCAGATCCTTGATTCACATTAAATACAGACAATTTGTTCTTATAATTATAATTAATAAGGACACTGAAAAGATCAGTCTCTTGGCTATGAAATCATGTTTGATAGTGTTGTCATAACACATCATAATTTCACATGGTAATTTGCGAGAGCTTTGTATGCCCTGGGTAATGCAGATTTCTATCAATCAGAGAATATCCTTTACAACATTTTAGGAATACAGAGATTATGTAGAGGAAGGGCCGTGTGGCATAACAGTGAAGAACCTTGGCTTGTGAGTCCAAAGTTGTAAGTTAGATTCCCAGGTAGGGAGGAAATGTTGTACCCTTGACCAAGGTACTTAGCCTAATTTGCTTCAGTAAATATCCAGATGCATAAATGGTTTGCATCTAAAGAATGTAAACTGTGTAAGTCACTCTGGACAAGAGCACCTGTTGAATTCTTAAATAAATGTAACAAGCTGGGTGTTGTTTCAGAAGAACAAATAATTTCTGTATGATTGGCATCCTTAGCATATAGTGATTTTTGTTTTCTTGTTGGAAAGGTATAGCATGCATAAACAAAAGTACATAAGCAGCTGACTGGTTGAGTTGAGTTACATACTGTGAAAAGTGTTGTCATGGCAGATGCCAAACATATGATCACTTAACAGACTGGTGTTGTTTGGTGTCTTTTTGCTGATCGACTCCTTTGATTTTCTCTCTTATAATTTTCCTGAGCTTTGGCAACTGGAGACTTTTCTCTGGTAATATTACTCTGTAGATGAAATGGCTCCATGGCTGAGAGATCACTGGTTCAGCTTGAGTAAATGCACATCTTCTATCCCTTCTGAAGCAGCTTTAAAGCAGAAGTGAAGCTCAGAGGTTTTTGTCATGGTGTGAATCACTGTGATACGTCCTCTTTAGCAGAGCTGTCGTATGTGTGACAGTAATACACTGCTGAGTCTCCTGCCTCCACATTATTAATTATCAATCGATAATCTGATTTACTCTGATGATTGGATGTGAAGCGGGGGGAGGAGAATCCAGCTCCATATGTGGGAGCGCTGTTTGGATGGTAGAAAAACAGCACAAACTGAGGAACTCCACCTGGAACCTGCTTGTACCAGCGAGCAGCACTAGTAGTCACAGTCCCGAGGTTACAGTCCATAGTGGCCGTATCTCCTTTACTCAATGACAGAACAGGAGGCTTCTGTGTCACCACTGTCACTCCACTTACATCTGGGAAGTAACAAATTATTTCTGTTTAGAGATCAATATATGCACACAATTTTAAATAAAATGGATGAGTAGCAGATTCTTACATGAGAGCACTGTGATGAGAGCGCAGAGTGTCCCCAGCATGTTGTCAGTGTGTGGTGTGAACAGCCCTTACTGTCCAGCTGAGAGATGAGCAGGTTGGAGTGTGAGGAGAGGAGAGGCTGCAGGACCCAGATATAAGCAGCTGGTCGGGGAGATGGAGAGGGAGGAGCCTGTGCACCCAGCCAATCAGAGGTTTTGAGGAAAAAAATAAACTTTTTTCCCAGTAATTCTGTTTTTTCATGTGGGAAAGTAGTTGTCAGTTATGTTTCAGTGGGAAAAAAGCAAGAGCACATTTCATCTGTTGTTTTATGTGGCTTTCACACAGGTTCAGGTTTTCAGATATTCACTTTCATTTCTGCCAGTCGCTATTTTTTCTTAAACACCTTCATCGTGAAATTATGGATATCGCCTGAGGACAGAAAACAACAATTACCTCAGTGAAGAATTATTGAATGTATTAGATTCTATGCACTGAAAGTGGTAGGGTGGCATGATTGTTTAGGAACTGGACCTTGAAATATAAATAAGACTGGGTTCAAGTACTCGTTGGGAACCTGAAATGCTTCAATAGATATCCAGTTGTATAAAAGGGTTCAATGTAAAAGAATGCAGGCTGTGTAAATCTCACTGGACAAGAGTCTCTGTGAAATGTCATAAATTGTTCTGCATTGTCATTTAAGAAAAGTGAAACGAAATAAAATATAAGTTGCTCATCTTTTTTCTAAGAACTGTCTTTTGCTTCTACAGTTGAAATGACCCTCGGATTGAACTGATTAAATGATCAACCTGGGCTTTTAAAATGAGCAGTAAGGGAAGAGGTGGGGCCTGATTTGAATGAGGGGCATCTCTATGCTCAAGTAATGATTCTGCTATAAAACTAATTTGTAAATAAAGATGCCATTTTGTGTAGATGTTATGTGAGCACCAGCTCACATTATTAGTTGATCACCCTGTAAATGAAGTGGTGAATGGCGGTGAGTGCTGCTCTGCTTTTACTGTTTAATTTGGAGTCTCCTAAGTAAAGCTTTGCAAACATCTGGAGTACAGACACTACAGAGCAACAGAGTGACTCACTACCTCCATGTGCGACTACTGGTGTGGGAGTATCAGGGGGGAGGTGACACAATCCTGCAGGATTCCTGCTTTTCTCCTCTAACTACAATCTCTGTCTGAAGACGGGGGAGCAGCATTTGCCCCAAGAGGCTCTAGAGCTGCTGATTCAGCATGTGGTGGTGATGCTAAGAAATGCAGCTCAGAGGACATCCAAACAGTTCAGAGTTACAGAGTGCTATATCAGGATTTTGTAATATTTCATACATTAGCCACCAATGAAGGCTGAAAGAACAAGTTATGCGGATTCCTTAGCCAGGCAGTGACTTTAAATCATTGGTTGTGGAACACACCAAAAGCCAGCAGGCACTGTGGCCATCCAAGACAGACTACACCTGTGGACTGGGCCTCATGCTGATACTGACATGGTTGAGAAGTCCTGGCTCAGCTTGAGTGAATTTACATCCTGCTCTGAGTGTGATGTTCTCTCCTTTATGAAGCAGCTATAGAGCAGAAATGAAGATCAGAGGTTTTTGTCATGAGGTGAATCACTGTGATACATGCTCGTTGTCCCATGAGCTACAGTAATAAATTGCTGAGTCAGCTGCCTCCACGTTACTAATTATTAACTGACAGTCAGAATTAGTCTGACATTTAGAAGTGAAGTGACTGGAAGAGAATCCAGCTCCCAAGGTGGGAGAGCTGTGAGTGAGGTGGAAATACAGCACAAACTGAGGAACTCCACCTGGAACCTGCTTGTACCACCGAGCAGCATGACCAGTAACAGTCCCGAGGTTACAGTCCATAGTGGCCCTATCTCCTTTACTCACTGACAGAACAGGAGGCTTCTGTATCACCACTGTCACTCCACTCACACCTGGGAAATAAGAAGCTCATGTAAGCAATGTTTACGTTCCATTCAACTTGAAAAATAAAAATGAATATAAGTATCTTACATGCGAGCACAGAGATGAGAGTGCAGAGTGTCCCCAGCATGTTGTCAGTGTGTTGTGTGAACAGCCCTTACTGTCCAGCAGAGAGATGAGCAGGTAGGAGTGTGAGGAGAGGAGAGGCTGCAGGACCCAACTATGAGGAGCCGGTCAGGGAGATGGAGAGGGAGGAGCCTCAGCACTCAGCCAATCACAGCAGCTCAGGATTCCATCCCTACATTTCACAGCCCAAAGAACTTTTTAGATTGTAAATTAATTCTTCTCCAATGAGTTGGTGGCTCCCCAGGAATGTAGAAGCCGTGTGTGCACTGTGCATCCTCTCTGCTCACAGTCTCTCCTGTTTAAAAAGGCTGATGCTAATGAGACTCTCCCACTCATAATGAGGGCATGGAGTCAGTAACAGCAGGCAGGAGTGGCCCTAACAATCTCTGCAGTGCAACACTAATACAAAGTGCTATGAATTAAATCATCTCTGATACTCAATGTTATATTCAGGGTCTTCACTCTAGGTATAATCCTCACACATTCAGCTGTCACTACACAACATTTATGGCTTTGTTTATTCAAACCTTGCTGCAGTAGAATACAAGAGAGAACTGGAAGAACACTGTTCATGCTGATCTCCCATATAAGCCAGTCTAAGAGAGAGCATTGTCCTCAATTTCTGTCCAGTAATTACAATGATACATTAACATAATGTGCAGTCTGGTTCACCCCTCCTCACACCTGCAGGTCTATAAGCAGACACGGGGCTGTCCCTGTGAGCTGTGAAAGGAGCTGAAATCACTCCCTCATTTGCATGGCGCTATAAATAACGTGTTTAAACCCTGCAGGTGGGTCTCAGTTTCAGTAGCGGGTCTTTATCTCTGTCGCCCTCTGCTGGATCAGCTTGGCTGGACCGGCAGCATCAGTTTATTCAAGCAGCCCCCTCCACAGCCCACAAACAATGTTATGCTAACAGTTCCATGACATTGCAGCAGTGTGATTGTTGCAGGGATGTGATGGTAATGCAGTCAGTCAGGTTTGTACTGGAGAAGAACATGCATCACAGACTTATTCATTTACTCTTCTGCCCTCCATTGGACAGTTCTTTCAATGCAAGCAGAACCATCCTATTGACCAGTAATCTCCAAACAGTGGATTGGGATTTTTGATAGTTGATGGGTGTTATTGAAGAGCATTGTGAGATACACATGGAATGAATAAAAAATTTCTGTTGACTGTCCATTGAAATTCACACCAATAAAATTAAACATTATACATGCTACAGTGCATGCATTGCATTGATTTTGTGTCAGCGTGGTTGTATTGAGAGAATATGATTAAAACACATTGTAGTTCCTATATTTGAACTTGTTGGTCTATGTTATAAAACAAATAACTCGCTCATTGAGTGGGCCTTAGGGTTAGAAATTTTGGGAAAGTCTGCAACCATGGTCCTGGTGAGCTACAGGTCTGCTGGTTTTTCCTTTCACCTTAAAATTAGCAAGTTATTCAGACCTAAGAAACCAGATGAGCAGAGTTACCAGTGTAATCCCCTGCTTTATTTAATCTAGTAAGTGCTGTAACAAGGAAGACCAGCAGACCCTGTGGCTGTCCATGACCAGGGTTGCAGTCTGCTGCTTTTGATACTGAAAAATCAAACTATGTTTGATGGTGTCTCTACTCCAGTTTTTACAGAAAGAATATATTGGTAAACTTTTGAACCGCAGCAAAGACTTGATCTTATTTAGTAATCTACCTTCCTTTCAAAAACAAATGCACATAAATGAAATCGAGTATTTTTAAACATGCAACAGTATTTATTTAATCTCACAACACAAAGATAACAAACACACTTTCTAGGTTTAAGAGCAAAAAATAATGCTAAACTTGAAAGTTTATTCCTGAAAAAGTCGTAAGGTATTGCCAGAAATCAATTTACTGATAATGGGTTGCTAAACTATTACAGATGGAAAACCATGCTAATCAAAATGAAATAAGAGTAAAAATGAGTCATACAACAGCCATAATTTACTCACTGCAGTCAGACTTTTTGATACTTTTCTCTGAGGTTTTAGACCCGACAGATACTTTACAGGTAAAGACTCGGTCGGTAATCCACTCAGAGGGCGTGATGGTTAAGAAGCTGCTTAAACCGAAGGTTTTGTCGGGTTTCTGTTCGGCGGTGCCGGTAAAAACCCCGCCAGTAACTGATTTCCCGCCGGATGTCCAGCTGACATCAGCGAACCCAACAGACATCTGCGCCAGGCACACCACCGTGGCTTTATTTGTCTTCAGCTCCTCGCTGGATGGAGGCAGGAGAGAGAGGGTAGGCGCAGCAAGAGAAGAATCTGAAAAAGAGAAATGATGAGATATCGGGCTCATGGAAAGGGTGCTCATATTTTGACCAGCAAATATATGTATCGCACATTATGTAGAAATGTAAGTGCTATTCGAACAAACGCTTACAGAACCAAACAACCTTTGTCGTGTAACATTCCAGAGATTTTTTTTATTTCCACCGCTTTTAAACTGAGTGAAAAATCGACTGAACGATGTTTTCTATTACTGTCATGCCTATCACGTCATTTGCACCAAATTTTGACTGACAATATAAATATTAATATTTCAAATAAATCTGTCGGTGATTTTACATTTTGGGGCTTAATGGCTTTGTGTTCAACGCATAATCAATAAATAATTTAGGTGTTACGATGAAAAATGGGAAGTTCATTAAAGGGGCATATATTATTGAGTTAAAGGACAATTACTTGCCCTGTATTAAAGCAAATAAAACATGTCAGTTTTACATAAAATTTCTCAGTAAAATATTACAGAATATTACATTTTTCTCAAAAATAATTTAGCAAAAAACAATACCAGGATTCCAAACGAAGCAAAAGGACTATTTTTTGAATATGATTTTTTAAATAAATTTAAACCAGCAGAGAAAAAAAAAATTCAGACATGAAGCATGGGATTTGTATCTCAGCATTGAATTGAAAGAGATGTAAACAACGCTACATTTGAAAAAAGTTTAAGCCTTATTTAAAATCCAAAAATTTATGTCAGACAGAACAACACAATGTCATGGAAAACTGCATATTTAAAAAAGTTTGCAATGAAATGAAAAGAGACTTACCAGCGACAATCAGCTTGGTGCCTTGGCCGAATAACACAGTGATACAGATGATGTACACCCCCGTACAAAAACCTCAGCTCAGTTTGAGCACAGCAAGAGGGAACTGAAACACACTGTGGACACAAATCTGAATGCTGACAACACATCTGTAATTCCTGTCAGAACCATTTAAATATGGACAGCACATCTGCAATAACCCAAACAGAATCAAAATATAAATCTGTATACCACATCTGTTCTTCCCGATTAGAACCCCCATGTCGTCCTATACAGGACAGCTGTAGCTCCCTAACAGATCCCACTGGTATATCTCTACAGCACAGCTGAGGATCCCTAACAGATCCCACAGGTAAATCTCTACAGCACAGCTGTAACTCCCTAACAAATCCCACAGGTAAATCTCTACAGCACAGCTGAGACTTCCTAACAGATCCCACAGGTAAATCTCTACAGCACAGCTGTAACTTCCTAACAGATCCCACAGGTAAATCTCTACAGCACAGCTGTAACTTCCTCACAGATCCCACTGGTAAATCTCTACAGCACAGCTGTAACTTCCTAACAGATCCCACAGGTAAATCTCTACAGCACAGCTGAGACTCCTAACAGATCCCACAGGTAAATCTCTACAGCACAGCTGATAGCTCCCTAACAGATCCCACAGTAATCTCTACAGCACAGCTGTAACTCCCTAACAGATCCACAGGTAAATCTCTA
>NW_026985919.1:0-9036 GCF_018555375.3 Anguilla rostrata
GAGGCTGGGTTTGAGGTTATGGCCGCATCAGTTAATCCTCATACACACTAGCGGTTATAGTTTAAAAACGGAAGTATACGAAGCCTCATGCACAAATACACACCAGCATTAAAACCCGTTTCGAAAACCGTTTTGGCTCCTTTAAACAATAAGGGTAAAGGGAGGAAGTGGGCAACCTGTGGGGAAAAGATTCGGTAAAAATAGGTCACTTGGTCATTCGATGTGTAATTTTTAGAACAGAGATGTGTTTGCTACCATGTCCACAAGAGGGCGATATGCACCAATAAGAAGACTCACACTTTTACTGTTAAGCAGAGGTGGAAAAATCTAGGTTTAGAAAGTAAAAGTCCTCCCTGGTATTTTGTTCCAATCACCTGGATTTTCTAATTAGCTCAGTCCTTCAGCCAGGAGGTAGAACTAAACAGTGAAATCTAAATGGCTAAGTTCATGGGTGGAAGAAACATGCGGCAGAACTATTACTTTCTCACCCCTGGACCTGTCACTTCTGTTGCCAAGAAGTACAAGCACGAGCGGGGTCCTGGAGTCACAGACTCAAGTGGGGGCCACATAAATCTGTATTATATATTTCAGACATACATGTATGTATATTTTTATGTGTGTATTTTATACATTTTTTATTTTTTTATACATTTTTATACATTTTCTTACTAATAGGAAACCAGGATTCCCATAAAGAGGAGAATGAAAGTGAGGAACTCCAATACTTAATATTTTCCTTGTCCACTCCCAGTCTGGGTAAGTTTGTGGTGTTATCCTAATAGTAAATGTTACTCTTGCCAGTATATGAGTTCTCTCCAATGATTTTAACTAGCGCAACATCTCAAGTTTGGGCACACATTACCTCATGAAAGGGGTGCAAAACTTCTTTCCTGGAGGCCTAGTGGTGGATTTTGTTCCAACCAATTATTCTGGTCTAATTTTCTTAACCACTGTTTTCACCAGTGCTGTTCACTCCACTGCTGAAATGCTCCAACTAAAGATATACTGCGTCCAATCTGCAGCTGCAGCTCCTAGCTTCTCTAAAATTTCAGAGCAAATAAATGACTGAGATAATTAAATCATTACAAGCAGAAGGTTTAATGGTATCCTGAAACAGATAAGCCTGTGTTGCCCATCCAGCTAGCAAAAGCAATATGCAGTACTGGGGGTTCCCAAATGTGGTGCTGATTATAAAACAAAAACCAGCAGAACTTGTGACTACTTAAAACAAGCAACTAATTCAGTCCCAATAATTACTGTTTGATCTCTTCACTGCTGTTTGGTGTTGCAGACCCTCACAGACAACAACAGAGGCAGTCGAACCCCCAGTCTCGTTCTGTAAGTATGTTCCCTGAGATACTCAGGAGAATAACCATAAGGATTTTCTGTTAAACTACGTATACTAATGCACTCACTGCCTATCATATTCATACAACCAATAAATAATTGTCAAATTTATTGTATGGATGGTCCACTTTGTTGAGAATTTTGAATTTCATTGATTTCATTGTTCTAAGTTCATGTTAACAAAGATTCTGATATGTCATATTTCTGCAGGAACAAGAAGAAAATGATAAAGTGATCTATGCAAGCGTCTGCAAAACGTAATATGGATAATTGATTCAAACTCAATGATTCAAATGGATAAATGAAACAAAAAGCCCACATTTAAAACTTGGCATTTCAAGTCTGTTCAGTGCAACTCCATTAGAGATGGAAAAAGATGATCTGCAGATCTTACCAAGATCTTTTACTATGTGAATATATCTTTCTTGCTAAAGGCAGCTTTTACACGCATCTTATAATATGTAGATTTTCACTGTGAAGAGTACAGTTGTATTCAGGAAAATATAAATGCCTGCGCATTTTTTAATATTGTTTTCTTTTTTATTTTTTTTTGTAGTTTTTTGTTTGACTGTGTTCAGAAAAAATTGTTTTCCAGTTTGTCGATTATTCAATATATTAACAGCAGGGAGGGATATTGTTCAAGAATTAAACAACGGCCCCAAAACGTACGTATGTATGTGCAGGGTAGTAGTGTCTGGCTATGGTGGTGTGCTCTTCAGTGTGCTTTTATCTGTTGTTAAGAAATATACTTTTTATTTTTAATAATAAAGCAGCTGTAACAGGAACTACATTAGTCATTATATGACAATTATTGACTGTGCCACTGACAGCACATGCAGCGTCTTCTGGGCCAAACCGTGTGAGATTTCTCTGTCCCTCAGCCCCAGTGTCACTGCAGGCAGAGCAGATAAAGGTGAGTCCTGATTACCTGGCTGCCTACAGCTGTGACTGCAAGGGATTTGCTCCCTTCCTGATTTCCTCTATTATTCCATATTCGTCAAACGGAATTGTTTCAGACCTTCAGACAAATTTTTATATTAGACAAAGGGAAACTGAGTAAACATAAAAGACATTTTTAAAAATGATTTTGTTGATTTAATGAAACAAAGTTCTCAAACACCCATGTTGCCCATGTGAGAATGTACTTTCCCTTAGTTAATCTATCGACCAATTAACCAAATTTTATTGATAGCTAGATTCAGCTGATTGCACTAAGGCAGGCTTGGTTGCAGCCAGTCATTGCAAGGTTTCTACAAGTACGCTATGCCACGATCAAAGGAAATTCCAGAAGAGAGAGATAAAAAAGATCTTTTTGAAATATATCAGTCTGGAAAGGGTTACAAAGCCATTTCTAAGGCTCTTGGACTCCACCAAACCACAGTGAGAGCCATTATCTCCAAATGGAGAACACTTGGAACAGTGGTGAATCATCCCTGGAGTTGCTGGCCAGCCAAAATTCCTCCAAGAGCACAGCGACAACTCATCCATGAAATCATCAAAGATCCCAGAAGAAAGTCCAAAGAACTGCAGGCCTCTCTAGCCTCAGCTAAGGTCAGTGTTCATGACTCCACAACAAGAAAGAGACTGGGTAAGAATGGGATTCATGGGAGAATACTGAGGCTGAAACCAGCATTTCATGCTTGAAAATGATCAATTTGTCTGAATAAAAGCAGTTCTGCAAAAAAGGAGTGGGTTCAAATTCCCCCACAGTGATGTGAAAGACTGATATCGAATTATAGGCAGCGTTTGGTTGTCGTTATTGCTGCTAAGGATGGAGCAACCAATAATTAAGTTTCAGGGGGTGATTAGTTTTTCACATGGGTGATATGTGTTTGATAACTTATTTCATTAAACAGTCCCTTCTTAACTGCAGACCTGGCTGAGCTGTCAGCAGATTTCTGCAGTAGTCGTTGAGGTGTAAGATCAGAAATGTGTTATTTGAATGTTCCCAAGTGAACATTCTAATGCTGATGTAATAATCATTTCTGGCCATTGAAAGCAATGTTCTAGAACACTGACCAGGAAATCTGACGAAGCGTTCCAAAAACAACCTTTTCTTAAAAAGGTTTTATTTCACAAAGGTGGGGAGTAGGGGAGGGCCTGTCCATTTATAATTTTATAAGCAAGACAAACGTCTGCACTTCGTGCAATGTGTTTTCCAAGCTCAGCCAGTTAATAAGTGCCTTATTTGGACATAGCAGTGGTGAGGGTTATTTGATCTTAAGGGTTTATTTGCACACAGACTCAATAGATTTCAGTCTGATTTGAATTGCCTGCACCCAGCTAGTCAATAAGTATGTCAGATGAGGGAGGATCATTGTGATCATTTTGCAGCTTCAGTGGTCAAACTGTTCCTAATAGACCTCAAATTTGACAGGTTAATTTCTACTCGAATGGCCACCTTTTTACCTGTTTTTTGTTTAAGAAGAGTTGAGAATCAATTGTGATTCCAAAGTATTTAACTCAGTGACTACCTTGAATTTCTCTCCAGATACACAGACTTCTGCTTCTGCCTCTTTTTTGAAAAACATGCAGTCAAGTGCATTCATATGTTAAACAATTTGTCTGCCACAAGGGATTAAAATCTTTTACATAAATTTATTGATAAACACTTCACTCCTGATGATATTTCAATATCATTTCTGTGAGCAATAAAAGGAGACATCATTGTATCACCTAAAGTAAGCATGTTAAATGCCGGGTCTTCAGGCTTCCGCAGTCACAGATTTCACAGTGCCGAGCACAGTGATACAGAAATATAGGTAGTGATATTACACAAGAAAGACTCAAGCTTGTGCAAGCTGTTGCAGAATGCAGCTGAGCCGAAACAGTTGGTACTTCCTATTTTGTTCAGCCATTTCCTGTAAAGTATACGCCTGTAAAAAGGCTAGACACCAGTAAGAAGGGCTGCATAGGGCATCAGCCATGGCAATGGTACTGTTGTGGACCCTGTTGTGGATATCAGGATACTGTCACAGACTTTCAGCTGATGGTGAGTCCCTCTTTCTGCCTTGATCATACATTTATTAATATGTTTTTTCATGTAGACATATTACAAAAATGTAACCAAATGTATGATAATAGAACAACATCATAATGGACAAATAATTCATTGTTAAATAAAAGACTAAGTTATATCACGGTCACATGGGAGGACATGGGACAGAAACAAAAAATGGAAAAAAGAAACCATTTATTATATTTAAACAAACAGAAGGAGTGGGTGACACAGATTGCTACAACTATAATAAAAGATGAAGGATCATTTTCTTGTTTTCAGTTTTTGGTTCAAGAAGAGGCAAAGGTTTCAGCATATGGTCTTCATCAGGGAAATTGTTGTATATACATTATGTACTTTATATCCAGATATATATTTCTATATGCTGATGTGAGGCAATTTGTCTGACTTTTTAAATATGAAATTCCAATATTAAAGTAAGAATAATATAATGTGAATAATATTGCTATAAAATCAGAGTGCATACAGTGATAAATGCAAATTCTTGCAGTTGAGCACAGAACCTGTAAACAAAAACTTTCTAACTTTCAAGTCTTTGAATGGCAAAATTTGTAACCCAAAACATTAACAGAAACTAAAAATGTTAACCTATGAAAAAAAGGCGCTGAAAACAGTTATACTTTCAAGCAATTTATTTTTGCCAGCTTTCCACCACAGAAAGTTTCAATTGAAATAGAACAACATTGTAATATTGTGAAACCACACTGCAGACCATGATGCAGATCCTGGGCATGAAAGCGGCACTATAGCTGGTACAAGCAATACTTGCCGATACAAAATATAACTCAGATATCCACTACAGCTAAAGGGATTACATTTTTGGGCCCTGTTTTACAGAATCAATGTCGCGTGGTACACGGATTCCTCCCGCTTCTGGGATTTTTTATCAAAGTCAAACTGAACAGCACATCGGATCCACAAAACCCGTTGTTTGGCTTCTGAATAGGCTGTGATATCACGCGCGCATTGCGTGGGAAAGCCCCGAAATTGGCAATCCATTCGCCGCCGTACCCCTTTACACGCGGTCTGACCAGGCGGGCGTCGAAGGGCGCAACTGGCAGACTTCGACTGATGCAAAAATTCCAATGTGCTGCACCAAAATTGCGCTGCTCTGGGCGATATTGATAGACACACCCCCCCCAGCAGTGGCTCCCCTCTCACTTCGACGCTGTGCAGGCCATGATATTACCAAGCCGCTAGTACCAAGTACCATTTCACCAACGCGACGGCTCGCAACGTACCTTATGCCAGCTAGGACACAGAGCCCTTCATCTCTATTTATACACATGGGTCAGCCTCCAGACCAATTTGCGTTTCATCTTCTAGGTTTTACTTTAAACAACAGACTTCAGTTTCCCTCCATACAGAAAAGCAATATAATCATGCCTTGTGCTCAGCTGAATCTCGGTATTTGGTGTGTTTTTTCTCTTTCTGCAGCACTGGTGCAGTATAAATACTTCCTTTCTGGGGAGAGACAGGGGGTCTCCCCCCTCCAGAATTCATCTGGGAGTATTTGTAAATGCAATCCTTGTGGCCTCAGCTGATAAATACGAGAATGCTTTGATTTCCATGGAGGTAGATAAAGAGAGATTCTCATCTGAGTGCTACGATGGATATAATTTCCCTCTGAGAATCTCACAAGTGAAGTTTGGAGACAGTGGAAGGTACTTGTGTTTTTGTGAATCCTACCCAATGGCCTCAGTAACTCTGGGAACTGTTCAGGGTAAGTTTGCACTTCAGGTTTTGATTATACTTACACAATTTACAGAGCTAAATAAATACTTAAACGTGATGTTCATTAAAGTAGCCTTTTTTACAATATGCTGTGCCATGTAATGTAACAGACTACAGCCATGGGCTAACAGTAAGCAACAGAAGTGTTGATCCCAAGCCATAAAGGTAGTGCACTTCACAGAAACTCCATGAATAATAAAGGATGCTATCTAAATAAAAAAGATTTATCTGAAAAATGAACAAACAAATAAATAAATAAATAAATAAATAAATAAATAATCCACGTACATGTGCTCTCTCAGTCTCAGCAGAGCCCCCTGGTGGTCTATCCAGGAATCAGTCATTTGTGCTGAACTGTGAGATATCACAGGGCCCTAGTGGGCAGCTCATGCTTTAGGCGGGGAGGAGTGCAGGGACACTAGTGGTCAGATCACGCTTTAAGGCCCAGGGGCCCTAGTGGTCAGCTCACTCTTTAAATACCAAGGGTCCTGGGGGCCCTCACATTGTAAGCGGCGAGGGGTCTGGGGGGCCCTAGTGGTGAGCTCACATTTTAAACACCAAGGGGCCCGGGGACCCTTACGTTGTAAGCGCTGAGGGGTCTGGGGGGCCCTAGTGGTTAGCTCATGCTATAAGCACCCAGGGGCCTGGTGGTCAGCTTGCGCTGTGCGCACTGAGGGCCCTGGCGTTCAGCTTCCTTCGGAAGTCTTGGGCCACACACCACCGCACGCGGCCTGAGGCCTGGAGGCCCCCTGCCAGTCCGAGGCCCCGGGGCACTGGCCCCACTGGCCCGGTCCATAATCCAGCCATTCCTGAACCCTAACGTCTGTGTATTACTACAGGTACATCTGCTGCTCCTGAAAAAAATGCAGAAAAAAACAGTTTTATTTTAGATTGCTGCAAATTCATGTAGTTTTTGTATCCTTTCTATAATTGTTTTTAATGTTTGGTGTCTGTATAATACCTGGTTGTTTTTTAACTCTTTATTCTTGATGCTTTTGTCAGTTTATTTTCTCTTGGTTGGAAATAGCTCTGCAGACCCTTTATAAAAAGCACTATCAAAATAAAGCATCTTACTCATTTTCTGTCTGTTTTTCTGTTACGCTTTTGTTTTGTGAAATGAACTGCAGACAGAAATATCCAGACATTAATAACATTCGCTCACTGGCCAAATGTATGTGGACATCTGACATTCATCTTCTCATCCAAAATTATGCACATTAATATTAAGTTGGTTCACCCTGTGCTGCTATAACATCCTCTACTCTTCTGGGAAGGCTTTATTCTAGATGTTGGAGCATTGCTGCAGGGATTTGCTTCCATTCAGCCAGAAGAGCATTAATGAAGTCGGGCACTGATTGGGCGATTGGGCCTGGCTCGCAGTTGGCTTTTCAATTGATCTAAAAGGTGTTGGGTGGGGTTGAGGTCAGGGCTCTGTGCAGGCCAGTCAAGTTCTTCCACACCGTTCTCGACAAAACCATTTCTATATGGACCTCAATGTGTGCCTGGGAGCATTGTCATGCTGAAACAGGAAAGGGCCTTCCCAGAAACTTTTGGGGAAACATGGAATCATCTAGAATGTGATTGTATGCTGGGGCCTAGCCCAAACCATGAAAACCAGCTCCAGAGTGTCCAGATACTTTTGGTCATGTTGTGTATCATAGAAAACCATCCTGCATGGGTGAAAACTTTACAATGGCATTACTCAGTTCTCAATAACTCACCAGCAAAACACAGCAATATAGTAATATACTGTACCGCTGTCTATTTGTGATTCAAGGACGGATGTCAAAATAACATATCATAGGAATCCTGGGTCCTCCGCTGATTGACAGTGTGACTGACCAATAACATGTTTGAGGACCACCATCAACTCCCAAAGGACCAAGATTAAAACTGCTGAGTGGAAGAAACAGGCTTAACAGAAATACCATTGCATGGGAATGTTTGAATCCAATAGTGATATGTAATGGGGTGCTGCTGCCCAAAATCAATGAAACACTGCTAAAGATTCTGTACCAGACGAGAATCACAGCGAGTTAACACTGCACACTATGTGCCTTACATACATCTCTTTGATCTTCACTTCATATCACAATCCAGCTGGAAGCTAATTAAAACAAGACCATGGCTGGACCTAATCCATGGAGACTTCATCCGGCCAACCAATGGTGTAACGTCATAATTCGGCATACCAGTGGTGTAACTTGATCACTCACTCAGTCACAGACATTCGCGTTTGTAGGGCTGGCCCCACTGTTGCAGTCCAGCCAAAAAAGTTAAATTTGGACTAAACAATTTGGCAACCAAAAGGTACTACAGTTTTTTTTTTTTTTTGTCTTATTTGTGAACATTTCACTCCCAATAAATATTAAAATGCTGTATCAAGTTTGTGAACAAAAAAAAGATCATAGCCTGAAGTAAAGGTGTTAAATGCCACAAGACACTCCTGACATATCCAGCAAGTTTGTGCAGAATGTTCCAGAATACAGCTGTGATAAGTTCAGTGTGTAGCTGAAGGGTGAACCAGTGCATTGTGTAAGTACAAAGCACCACGGTTTATTAATAAATGTGAATGTCTATCAAAGCGCTTTTCCTTTCTGAAACTATGCAGACCCCACCCTACTGCAGACCTGGATGAGCTATTAGTAGATTTCCCTTTAACGGGTGTAAGATCACAAATATGTGACTAGAATGTTCATCACTGAACAGCCTAGTGATGATGTAATGATCACCTCTGGCAGTTGAAAGCAACTGAGTTTTTATTTATTTATTTATTTTACAAAGGTAGTGAGAACAGGAGGACCTGACTATTTAGAATTGTATAAACAAGACAAATGACTGCAATTTTCTTGGTTTTTTTCCCCCCTTTAGCCAGTTGTGATTTTTTGGACCTAGCAGTGGGCGGCTATTGGCCTTTTGTCCAAACC
Source organism: Anguilla rostrata (assembly GCF_018555375.3). Classification (NCBI taxonomy): domain Eukaryota; kingdom Metazoa; phylum Chordata; class Actinopteri; order Anguilliformes; family Anguillidae; genus Anguilla; species Anguilla rostrata. The sequence goes on from NW_026985919.1 coordinate 9,028, forward strand.
CTTTAAAGG
>NW_026985920.1:0-9877 GCF_018555375.3 Anguilla rostrata
CATTTAGCAGGTCTGTCTCTCTGTGTGTGTAGCGTTATTTTATTTTCCCCACCCGCATTCTGCGAAGACCCGCCCCTACTCTGCCTCTGATTGGCTCTGACCCTGATATTCTTCTTCGCTGAATGCGGGTGGGGAAAAAAATAAGGCATGTGTGTATTAGTGATGCGCGGATCGCAGTTATATCCGCGGGCACCACGGTTAATCTGCGGATCGGGTGGGCCGAGTCATAAAAATTAACATTCTGATTAATAGCGGATGGGCTGTGGGTGGGTGAAATAATACATCATTAATGAGGAAAATATTAATGACATTCTCTAAAATGTGAACATATTTTAAGCTTCATTTTCCGTCAGGCGTGAATTAGCAGACTAGACTCTCGTTGCGCCAATTGCGGCGTCCATTTGTCTTAAGCAGCAATGGAGGCAAAAAAGATCCGAGAGAAAATTAAAAAAGGAAGGGCAGAAAAGTTCCGTGTGGGAGCGATTTAGTGAATGACGAGTCAAGTGCTGGGTATGTCATATGCAACAGCTGCGAAATAATGAAAAATAGCGGTAATGTGTGATCGGGTGCGGGTCTCTAAATCGGAGAAAATAATTTGTTCGGGTGAATGGTCAAAGAAATGACCAATGTGTATGGGAACTGACAAAAAGGTAACACTTAAAATGTATTATTATGCTGCCAAAAGGCACGGTGAAAAATTTCGGGTCTAACTAAATTATGTGCTGGTGCACCTAAATGAAAAAGTTAGGTGCACCAGTGCAACCAATGTAAAAGGTTAGTCTGGAGCCCTGTAAATCCAAGGAAGTTATACTTATTTCATTACCTTTGTCAGACCACACTTACAGAATTGTGTGCAGTTCTGGGCACTGTACTACAAGAAAGATATAGAGGATCTGGAAAAGGTTGAAATAAGGGAAACCAAACTGGTTCCTGGTATGAAAGATAAAAGTTTTGAGGAAAGACTTCAGATGCTTAACTTCTTCAAACTTAGTAAAAGTAGACTCATGGTTATTTGATTAAAGGGGATCAACAAAGTGAACTACAAGAGATTCTTCAGGTTCAGCTCTCTGTTCAACCCTATTTTTCACTGCACAGATCCATAATCACTAATTCAATTTAATTGAGGTCACACAGTACACAGCACAACTCACCCCAGTCTCTGTAGTTTACAGTTTGGACTTATCAGTCCAGCACAGAGCAGCTTCACTCCTGAATCTCCCAGGTTATTGTTGCTGAGGTCCAGATCTCTCAGGGGTGAGTTTGATGACTGAAGAGCTGAGGCCACAATTTCACAGGACTTCTCTGTGAGGTCACAGTAGTTCAGTCTGCAAAGAAGGGTTTATATATTATTACATGATTAAATAGTGCAATATACTGTAAAATCTGATATGTGCAATGTAACAGTAATCGCATTGAGTGATGAAGAGTGATATTGAGGATTTTAAGTTTGTGATGCTCTGAGGAAGTTCTTTGCTACAATCTCCAACTGCAGCACTTTAGGCCTGAGAATCAGACGTCCTGTTGGACAGAACTCTGACAGTTCTACAAATGAAATTCTTACCCAAATGGCCCCCTTTCTCCTGGCATTTGGCACAGATACAACCAAAAGTGAAGATGCAAGAAATAACTCAGAAATAAAATCTCTGAGTGGATAGTGAGTTAGGCTCTGCTTCTTTACTTATGCTGGTAACTGTGACTAACTACCCACAGTATTGCAAGCCAACACACAGCCAGCACAATACAAAAGCCAGATTCACTTTAGAAACAAGAATGCAAAAAAGTGATTTGTTCACATATAATCAGGTACTGTAGTGCAGTCTGTCTGTTTTGCTGAGGTTATATATAACCATGTAGTGCAGTGCATCTGTTCTGCTGGTGTTACATATAACCAGATAGTGAAACCAAAGCTATGTAGGAAATTGTTAATGATCCCTTTGAGTTCATTTTGTTGGAATAGTGATACATTTGATGGTGCTGTCCAAGGAGACACCATTTAACTTTTTCCAGGCTTTAGGAAACTTCAGAACCTTGTACAGGCCAGACTTTAGCCTGAGATAAGCCACAGAATTACCTCAAAAACAGGCACTTTATCAGTCCCCTGAGAAGACCTCACACTGACACCCATTATATCCTACAATTCCTCTACCTTCCGGTTTTCACTCTGTCTACAGGCACTATTGGATTCTGGGTCAGCCTACACCAGAATAAAGCAGAGACCAGGGTGGTACTACTGGCCTTCTAACATGGTGCATTTACTGCCTGACCTAATTTCACAATACAGTAACACAAGCATTTCATTCATAACCACACTTGCCTCTCCCAAATCAAACCCAGCATTACATTAATCATAATTTTGAAAAAATATCTCATCTTCATGAACAATATAAGAGGGGTATAGCCTTATTCTGCATGGTTTTCCTTATCGCACGTGGGCACCTCTGTTTCTTCTGCTCTGCTTGCTAATCTACCATTTGAACCCCCTAACAATGTGTTTTTTTTCTGGTCTTCCTCGGCTCTGGGCACCTGCCTGGAGCTCTAGCCCAAGTTTGCTGAGCAGCCCCCTGGCCCGGAGCTCCAGCCCTAGACCAGCTAGACCAGCTGGGCACCCCGCCTCCTGCCACTGTTTATTTTCCATAACAAACCGGTGCCTGCCCACGGCAGATGGGTTCCCCCTCTGAGTCCGGTTCTGCTCAAGGTTTCTTCCTGTTATCAGTCAGGGAGTTTTTCCTTGCCACTGTTGCCCTAGGCTTACTCTTTAGGGGCCGGTTCTCTGTAAAGCTGCTTTGTGACAAAGCTCCTTTGTTAAAATACAAATTACAAAAAAATTGAAATAAAGTGTTGGCCTGTAAAGCAAAAATGAGCCTTTGATCTTGTGCCATTTGCCTTGCTTCTCAGCTGTGCCTTGGTCTTTTTTGATCACAGTCTTGGATCTCTGGTCTTGATTCTTTAGCTGCTTATTTTACCATCCTGGGTCACAGTGGGATGGACAAGCTGTGGTTCTGCGGTACCTTTCATTCATTTTTTTCACAAGTATGTTATTTATTTTCCATGTCTGTCTAATTTTGTGTAAAGGAAGTGTAGCTTGTATTTTTTTATTTGATGGGGAATATGTTCATCTTAATACTGTAACATACTATACCCTCTCTTCATTTAAATCTGCGAGTTGTATGTTTGGACCATTATTGATCCATCACATTTGTTTGCCTAACAAGGAATTCATGATGTATTTAATAACTGGTATCTTTAATGATAATATGTAAATTAAATCTAAAAAATACATTTTACATGTTGGATACATTTTTTACATTTGATGGTACTTCCGTATTCATTAAATGAGGGCACAATCTGTTAAAATAGCTTGACTCAAAAATCATAATTCTCACTCGCTTGACAATTTTATTGTATTCTATTTTCACTTTAACTATGAAGTGTTTATAAAAACATTATCTACTTTAATAATTACATAATACTCACATGGCCTTCCTGCAGTTCCTGACTACTGGTACCAGTCTCTGATGTCCTGCCTTTGATGTGTTGTAGGTCTTCAAGTCAAACTCATCTTGGATCGCCTCTGACATCAGTAACACAAAGGCCAGGGCTGAACATTGGTGTGGTTCCAGCTTTTCTTTAGAGAGTTTTCCTGATCTCTGGAAATTCTTGATTTCCTCCACTAGAGAGTTGTCATTCAGTTCATTGAGACAGTGGAACAGATTTATGGTCCTCTCTGCTGAAGATTCTTTTTTGATCCTCTCCTTTATGTACAATACTGTTTTCTCAATGCTCTCTGATCTGCTTCCTGTCTGTGGATCTGGTACAGGTGATCTGCTTCCTGTCTGTGTCAGTATTCCTCCTAATAGAGTATGAATGGAGTCCAGAGAGAGGCCTAGAAGGAATCTGAGGAAAAGGTCCAGGTGTCCATTCTTACTCGCTAAGGCCTGATCCACTGCAGTCCGGTGTAACTCAGACAGCTGCACTCTGTATCTGCAAGGTTTTGATTGTTCTGCTCTGAGTACATTTCTGTTCTCATTCACACATGAATGAAACACAAACAAGGCAGCCAGATACTCCTGAATGCTCAGATGCACAAAGCAGTAGACCTTCTCCTCACCCAACCCACACTCCTCTTTAAAGATCTCTGTGCACACCCCAGAGTACACTGAAGCTTCACTGACATCAATGCCACTCTCTCTCAGGTCCTCTTCATAGAATATCAGATTGCCCCTTTCCAGCTGTAGTAAAGCCAGCTGCCCCAGTTTCAGGATGATTTCTGTATTTGATGCTGACATTTTCTTTGGGGTTGTCTCATTGGTGCCATGATACTTCTCATTCTTCACATTAGTCTGAATGAGCAGGAAGTGTGTGTACATTTCAGTCAGAGTTTTGGGCAGGTCTCCACTCACTTTATCCAACATTGTCTCCAGAACAGCAGCAGAAATCCAGCAGAAGACTGGTATGTGACACATGATGTAGAGACTCCTGGATGACTTTATGTGTGAGATAATTTTGCTGGCCTTGTTCCGATCTCTGATTCTCTTCCTGAAGTACTTCTTCTTCTGTGGGTCATTGAATCCTCGTACCTCTGTCACCTGGTGGACGCACTCAGGAGGGATCTGATTGGCTGCTGCTGGTCGGGAGGTGATCCAGAGGAGAGCAGAGGGAAGCAGATTCCCCTTAATGAGGTTGGCCAGCAGCACATCCACTGATGATGACTCTGTTATATCACAGCAGATCTTATTGCTTTGGAAATTTAGAGGAAGTCGACACTCATCCAGACCATCAAAGATGAACACAATTTTGACATCATCATCTTCAATACTTTTGATCTCTTTCAGTTGTGGAAAGTAGTGCTGCAGAAGTTGCATCAGACTGAATTCTCTCTCCTTTTTCAGATTCAGATCTCGGAAAGGAAGAGTGAAGATGAAATCAATGTCCTGATTGGCCTTTCCTTCTGCCCAGTCCAGAATGAACTTCTGCACAGAGACGGTTTTCCCAATGCCAGCGATGCCCTTTGTAAGCACAGTTCTGATTGGTTTCTTTTGTCCAGGTAAAGGCTTAAAGATGTCATTGCAGAGGATTGCAGTCTCCTGTGTGGTTTGTCTCTTGGATGCTGTCTCAATCTGTCTGACCTCATGTTCATCATTAACGCCCCCACTTCCCCCCTCTGTGATGTAGAGCTCTGTATAGATCTCATTGAGGAGGGTTGGGTTGCCCTGCTTTGCTAAACCATCAAATATGCATTCAAACTTCTTCTTCAGAGCAGTTTTCAGTGCCTGCTGCGCTCTTTCTATGGATTTATCTGAGGAGACGAAATATGAGAAGCAATGTTTAAAATAACAGAACAGACAATAAAAAATACATATGCAGTCCATTGTCACAATGGTACACACACCTCTTAAGGTGTTACACACTTCTCACAGTGTGTTCTACACACAAAATGAAAACATATCAAACAATGAAAAAGGATTCAATTCCTTTATCACATTCAATTTCTTAATTTTTCATAGTATGATGTGGTAAATATGGTCTTCATGGGTCATGTAGTAATTTAATCATCTTATAATTTTTATGCTCAGTGCTCATTAATCCTGAATAAAAACTCAGACCAGATTTGAATCTCTTTCAGGGACATTTAATCTGCATTTAATGTGCATTTGCTTGCCCCATAATCACTGCTGGATGCAGTATTTTAATTTAAACACCGTTGTGTACATGTAGTGTGTGATGGTTTCTATATGAAAGACTGTTGATGTAAAACACTATTATGAAAGTGTAGATGCTAAAAATCAAAACATTGTACTCTGTTATATTTGATTGCTAAGCTCATTTCAGCATTCAAATGGACACACAGTAGCAATGAGTGAAAACTCTTACTGTGCTGCTCATCTCTCTCCAGTGAGTCAGTGAGATCCTTCTGCTTCACAGGGCTGCTGGTCAGCTGTATTAGTGTGAAATAAACACATGAAGAGGTGTGCTGTATCAGTGTGAAATAAACACATGAAGAGGTGTGCTGTATGAGAGCCATTGAAACAATCAGATTCTTGCAATATGTCTCATGTTTTCTCTTATAGGAAGGCCAGAACGGGGACAGATACTTTCAAACAGAATACATGCAGAAGGTCCAAAGCCTCAAGTTTGAAGTGCACCTTTTATCCCTGATTAATGCACAGAAAATGTCCAGTTAATGTCCAGTGTTAATTCAACTCTTAACAGATAACATTTGGTCCCACATTCCAGAGTGGGATGAAACATAATCTGTTGAATGAACACTGGACATTTTATTGTGTGGTTTTGTAGAGACACCACTTGTGATGAATCAAGAGTTCCCTGAGAATAAATCAGTTTCTCAGTGCAATACACGTGGAAAATGCTGACTATAAACTGTGTGCTTCAAACACTCTGTTTGGAGTCTTACTCTGCCATTGTGTTTGGGTCCTAAAAATTTTTTTGCGTCTTTCTGTGAGCCCAGGAAGGCCAGGTAGCACTCTACAAAATTAAAAAACCTGATTACATATTCAATCTTATCAATTAAAGGCTACTAATTCATTTTTGTCAAGCGATCATATTCAAAGGAAATGCAGTGTATAGTACAATCGCACAAGCAAATATTAAAATAGAAAAAATATATAAATAATACCTGTTTTGAGAACAGTTTCTCTGAACTCCTCTCTACAATATGGTTGGACACCTGTGAGCAGTGGATCCTGTGAACAAATCATGAGACAAAGTTTACTGTAATTCCTCTTACTGCAGCTTAACCTCACAGACAACAGCGGTCAGTGAACTCTCTCTACTGACTTGAACAAAACATGGAGACAGAGCTTCCAGTTAACTCACTCTTACTGCAGCTCTAACTCACAGCACATGAGACAGAGCTTCCAGTTAAACTCATCCTGCTGCAGTCTATGCAATATGAACGGTTTCTTACCTTGTCACGTGAACCTCCAAAGTATTGGACGATCATTGAGTCACTCTTATAGACAGACAGCTGGGTGCAGGTGACCAGCCCTATCTACCTGGACCCTGTGAACAAAACATGGAGACAGAGCTTCCAGTAAAACTCATCCTCTTATTGCAACTCTAACTCACAGACATGGAGACAGAGCTTCCAGTTAAACTCATCCTCTTCTGCAGCTCTAACTGCACATATGAGACAGAGCTTCCAGTTAACTCATCCCTTACTGCAGCTCTAACTCACAGCACATGAGACAGAGCTTCCAGTTAAATCATCACTCTATGCAGCTTAACTCACAGACTGGGACAGAGTATCCAGTTAAACTATCCTCTCTGCAGACTCTTGAACCAAGACATGGAGACAGAGCTTCCAGTTAAACTCATCCTCTTACTGCAGCTCTAACTCACAGCACATGGAGGACAGAGCTTCCAGTTAAACTCATCCTCTTACTGCAGCTCTAAACTCATCAGCACATGAGAGACAGAGCTTCCAGTTAAACTCATCCTCTTACTGCAGTCTAACTCACAGCACATGGAGACAGAGCTTCCAGTTAAACTCATCCCTCTTACTGCAGCTCTAACTCACAGCACATGGAGACAGAGCTTCCAGTTAAACTCATCCTCTTGCTGCAGCTCTAACTCACAGCACATGGAGACAGAGCTTCCAGTTAAACTCATCCTTCTAGTCAATGCAATGAACGGTTCATTACTCACCTTAATGACAATCGATGGAGGACAGAAGCTTCAGTTAAAACTCATCCTCTACTCTAGCTCTAACCACTGCACATGGAGACAAGCTTCCAGTTAAACTCATCCTCTTACTGCAGCTCTAACTCACAGCACATGGAGACAGAGCTTCCAGTTAAACTCATCCTCTTACTGCAGCTCTAACTCACAGCACATGGAGACAGAGCTTCCAGTTAAACTCATCCTCTGACTGCAGCTCTAACTCACAGCACATGGAGACAGAGCTTCCAGTTAAACTCATCCTCTTCTGCAGCTCTAACACAAGCACATGGAGACAGAGCTTCCAGTTAAACTCATCCATTACTGCAGATCTAACTCACATACATGAAGACAGAGCTTCCAGTTAACTCATGCCTTCTACCTGGCCCTAACTCAAGCACATGGAGACAGAGCTTCCAGTTAAACTCATCCTCTTACTGCAGCTCTAACTCACAGCACATGGAGACAGAGCTTCCAGTTAAACTCATCCTCTTACTGCAGCTCTAACTCACAGCACATGGAGACAGAGCTTCCAGTTAAACTCATCCTCTTACTGCAGCTCTAACTCACAGCACATGGAGACAGAGCTTCCAGTTAAACTCATCCTCTTACTGCAGCTCTAACTCACAGCACATGGAGACAGAGCTTCCAGTTAAACTCATCCCTTCTGCAGTCTAACTCACAGCACATGGAGACAGAGCTTCCCGTTAACTCATCCTCTTACTGCAGCTCTAACTCACAGCACAGGAGACAGACTTCCAGTGAAACTCATCTCTTACTGCAGCTCTAACTCACAGCACAGGAGACAGAGCTTCCAGTTAAACTTCTTGGTACCTCATTGACGATCTTACCTGGACGCCTTAACTCACAGCAACATGGAGACAGAGCTTCCAGTTAAACTCATCCTCTTACTGCAGCTCTAACTCACAGCACATGGAGACAGAGCTTCCAGTTAATCATCCTCTGACTGCAGTCAACTCAAGCACATGGAGACAGAGCTTCCATTAACTCATCCTCACTGCAGCTCTAACTCACAGCACATGGAGACAGAGCTTCCAGTTAAACTCATCCTCTTACTGCAGCTCTAACTCACAGCACATGGAGACAGAGCTTCCAGTTAAACTCATCCTCTTACTGCAGCTCTAACTCACAGCACATGGAGACAGAGCTTCCAGTTAAACTCATCCTCTTACTGCAGCTCTAACTCACAGCACATGGAGACAGACTTCCAGTTAAACTCATCCTCTTATGCAGCTCTAACTCACAGCACATGGAGACAGAGCTTCCAGTTAAACTCATCCTCTTACTGCAGCTCTAACTCACAGCACATGGAGACAGAGCTTCCAGTTAAACTCATCTCTTACTGCAGCTCTAACTCACAGCACATGGAGACAGAGCTTCCAGTTAAACTCATCCATTGCTGCAGTCTAATGCAATATGAACGTGTTATTACCTTTGATCACCGTGAAACTCCACTTGATTTGGAGATCATTGAACGGTCACTCTTCATAGACAGCAGCTGGTACAGGTGACCCATGCCATCTACCTGGACCTGTGAACAACATGGAGACAGAGCTTCCAGTTAAACTCATCCTCTTACTGCAGCTCTAACTCACAGCACATGGAGACAGAGCTTCCAGTTAAACTCATCCTCTTACTGCAGCTCTAACTCACAGCACATGGAGACAGAGCTTCCAGTTAAACTCATCCTCTTACTGCAGCTCTAACTCACAGCACATGGAGACAGAGCTTCCATTTAAACTCACACTCTAACTGCAGCTCTAACTCACAGCACATGGAGACAGAGCTTCCAGTTAAACTCACACTCTGACTGCAGCTCTAACTCACAGCACATGGAGACAGAGCTTCCAGATAAACTCATCCTCTTACTGCAGCTCTAACTCACAGCATATGGAGATGGAGCTTCCAGTTAAACTCATCCTCTTACTGCAGCTCTAACTCACAGCACACTAACTCTCTGATTCATGCATTTTTACCTCTTTCTCGCAAAGGGCCCTGGTTTCCTCGTCATCCGGGCTCCTCTGAGTAACTCTTTTTTAAAAAGCCCCCCTGGGCCAGGACACCTGAAAACCCCGATCAGTTTTACAAGTTTCTGACCCAAAAATTGGAGCCGTAAATACACAAAAAAACGTAAGCCAAAATTTGGGTGGCAGTGCCTTGGGGGGGGCAGTCCCATCCT
>NW_026985921.1:0-9788 GCF_018555375.3 Anguilla rostrata
AGGGGGCGCAGACCCCAGAAGAGGCGGCCCCAGCACACCGCGGGGGTGCTCAACCGGCCTGGGCGGGCCTCTCTGGGGAAGACCAGGCCGAACCGACGGATGCTGTGGTAGAGGGGAGGCAGCCAACCGCCAGTACTAAGGAGACCACCGCCACCGCATCAGAGGCCGTAGCCGAGAACCCCGTCGGCCTGGAGGAGGTGGGCTCAGAAGAGACTTTTACCGAGTTCGCCCCACAGCCGGGGAGCCAGACCGGGGAACAGGGCCGCTTGGAACTTGACGCAGGCCTGGAGGGATGTCCAGGAGATTGATGGGATGCCACGACCAGGGGTGAGTGAAACAACCCCCCCCTATTTTTTGATTGAGCAGGGGTTATTATATAGGGTGTCCCGGGTCAAGGAAGAGAGAGTCCACCAGCTGTTAGTCCCCAAGACGTACATTTCAAAGGTCCTGTACCTCGCCCACACCCACCTCCTGGGGGCCCACTTGGGAGCTGAGAAGACGTATGAGCGCATCATCGAACGGTTCTACTGGCCTGGGGTGAAGAGGGCCGTCGAGGAATACTGTCGCCACTGCGCTGACTGCCAGCTCCTAGCCCCAAGGTAAAGTATAAAACCCCCTGATCCCTCTGCCCATCATAGAGGTCCCCTTCCACCGCATCGCCATGGACATCGTGGGCCCCCTTCCAAGGTCCAGCCGAGGGCACAAATACATCCTGGTCATCCTGGACTACGCTACCCGGTTCCCGGAAGCCATCCCGTTGCGGACGGCCACGGGGAAAGCGGTAGCTCGGGAACTGTTCCTGCTGTTCAGCCGGGTGGGTATTGCGGCGGAGATACTCACGGACCAGGGGTCCTGCTTTATGTCCACCGTGTTAAAGGCGATGTGCGGCCTGCTGAAGGTGAAGCAGGTGAGGACGTCCGTCTATCACCCACAGACCGACGGGCTGGTTGAGCGGTTTAACCACACCTTGAAACAAATGATGAGGAAAATGATTGAAACAGATGGTAAAGACTGGGACCAGCTGTTACCCTACCTCATGTTTGCCATTCGGGAAGTACCTCAGGCGTCTACCGGGTTTTCACCCTTCGAGCTGCTGTATGGGCGGCGACCCCGAGGGCTGTTGGACCTGGCTAAGGAAACATGGGAGCGCCAACCTTCGCGACATAGCACGGTCATCGAGCACGTGGAGCAGATGCACCTACGGATGTCCCGGATCTGGCCCATGGTCCGGGAGAACATGCAGCAGGCACAGCAAGCCCAGGCCCGGGTCTACAATCGCGGAGCACAGGTGAGAGAATTTCAGCCGGGTGATAAAGTGATGGTCTTGGTCCCAACCCATGAGTGTAAATTTCTGGCTAAATGGCACGGGCCCTACGAGGTGGTTGCAAAAACCGGGCCTGTCAACTACAAAGTGAGCCAACCGGACGCCGCCGCCACACCCAGATCTACCACATAAATTTGTTAAAACGTTGGTATGAAGCTGAACCCCCGCAGGCACAGGCCCTCTCTGCTCACGTCTCCCCACAGGACCCCCCCGAGGTGACGCTGGGGAAGCAGCTGACGGGCCACCAGATCCAAGATCTACGAGAACTCCTGGACCGAAATCGGGATGTGTTCTCAAAGCTCCCAGGCCGGACCTCCATCATCGCCCACCACATCGCCACAGAACCCGGGAAGAAGGTTAGGCTGAGGCCGTACCGGATCCCCGAGGCCCAGCGGGATACCATCCGGGAAGAGGTCAGGCGGATGTTGGAGATGGGGGTCATCGAAGAGTCCCGCAGTTCTTGGAGCAGCCCCATAGTCATTGTACCCAAACCCGACGGTAGCCTGAGGTTTTGTAATGACTTCAGGAAGCTAAACGAAATCTCACGGTTTGATGCTTACCCCATGCCCAGGGTGGATGAGCTGATCGAGAGGCTGGGACCGGCTCGGTTCCTCAGCACGTTGGACCTCACCCGCGGGTACTGGCAGGTCCCCCTTACCCCCCAGGCTAAGGAGAAGACTGCCTTCGTGACGCCGGATGGCCTCTTCCAGTACCGGGTCCTACCGTTTGGGGTCCACGGAGCCCCGGCTACCTTCCAGCGGCTCATGGATCAGGTCCTCCGGCCTCATCAGAAGTATGCGGCGGCGTACCTGGACGACATCGTGGTCCACAGTGCGGATTGGGAAACCCACTTGGGCAGGCTAGAGGCGGTGCTGGGGGCCCTCCGGGAGGCAGGCCTGACGGCCAACGCAACCAAGTGCCGTTTGGGATTGGAGGAGGCGGATTACCTAGGCTATACCGTTGGAAGAGGGTGCGTGAAACCCCAACCCACCAAGGTGGAAGCCATCGCAACGTGGCCCAAGCCCCAGACGCAGAAGCAGGTGAGAACCTTCCTGGGCCTAGTGGGGTATTACCGTCAGTTTATTCCCAATTGTGCCGCCATAGCAGCCCCCCTGCATGACCTGACCTCCAAGAGTCGAAGCAACCGAGTCAGCTGGACGGAAGAAGCTGACGCCGCCTTCGAAACCCTGAGACAAGCCCTCTGCAGCGAACCGGTTCTGGTGACTCCGGCCTTCGATCAGACATTCGTGCTCCAAACGGACGCTTCCCTGGTGGGGATAGGAGCCGTGCTCTCACAGATCCGGGAGGGGGCCGAGCATCCGGTAACGTACATCAGCCGTAAGCTCTTAACTCATGAGCGTAACTATGCCACAGTAGAGAAAGAGTGTTTAGCCGTCAAATGGGCGATGGACAAGCTGCGATACTATTTACTGGGTAGGGAGTTTGTACTAGTCACTGATCATGCCCCACTCAAATGGATGTCGGTGAATAAAGATAGTAATGCCCGGGTTACTAGGTGGTTTCTGGGGCTACAGTCTTTTCGCTTCAGGGTGGAACATCGAGCTGGGAAGCTCCACGGGAATGCTGACGCCCTGTCCAGACGGGAGGAATGTCTATGGTCAGGCGCTCCAGGTAACGACATGGAGCTGAGGGAAGGGGTATGTGGCGCCCCGATCCCTGATCGGTGCTCCCCACGAGACCACCAAGACGGCCGAGCCCATCGACACCGGCGGCTGCTGGGAAAAGTCGTGAGTGGGCGGTACTTACCAAACCACAGCCTGGAGACGTTCAGGACCCTGGACAGCACCAGACAGAACACCTAAGGTGACACCAGGCAGCACATGGACAGGGCTGCAGCAGAGGAAGGTAAGGGAATTTTCCACTCTGCTGCACACCTGCAACTGCTTGTTAGATTGGCTGCGGCGCCACCTGAAGCTGCTTTCGCTGACGAGCAGCAGGCTTTATAGACCACACAAACACAGGAAGGGAGAGCTGCTGGGCTTTCGGAGGAGCTACACCAGGCGACTTTCTGCACCTGGATCAGAGACCGTAAGCGGCCGTGGGCCACTCTCTCCTCGCGTAGAGAATAGTGTGACAACTTATAAACTGTTTTGTGTAACGGAGCAACCGTGAGTCCAGGGGACCGTGTGACCGGGGGCGACGACAGGGACCTCTCAGGGCTGGAGCTGGGAGAAGGTTGGAGCGCAACCACACAGGGGAGGGAGACCTTCACCCCTTCACCCCCTCGCAGCCGGGAGGAGCACCAGTCGACACCTGGAGGAAGGAGCCGGACCCGGACCGGACTGACCAAGCCCCGCCCCCCTAACCGATGTGCTTCTTGTTTCCCTCCAGAAGGAGACCGAGTGAATACCTGGAGTGGAGCACCGATACCCCGACCGGGAAGACATTTTAGTTGTTTTTGGCTCCCCCTACCTTTACCCCCACTCGTTACCATCATTAAAGAACGTTTTGTTAATCACTACCTCAGTCTCCCTGCTCTGGTTCTTCTGGACTTCCGTCACTCAACCCCCCGTGGGCTGAGAGAGTTCACAATTGGTGGAGAACGCGGGCACTCAAAATCCACGCTACGGGTTGACGGAACCAGGTAGAAACCAGTTCAAAAAAAAAAAAAAAAAAAATGGAGGAGGCTATCAAGGCTGTGCTACAGACCCAGAAGACCCTGGAGGCGGCCATGGTGGCCCTGGTCACCCGCACATCAGAGAACAAACTGAAGCCGCGGGATGTATTGACAAAAATGACCCCCGAGGATGACGTAGAAGCATACCTCGAGCTATTTGAACGCACCGCCCACCGAGAAGGCTGGGCCCGGGGAGACTGGGGGGCCATCTTGGCACCATTTCTGATCGGGGAGGCCCAGAAAGCCTGCCGGGACCTGACCGATGCCGAGGCCGCGAACTACAACAACCTTAAAGCAGCCATTCTGGCTCAGTATGGCTATAGCCTGCCAGCCAAAGCCCAGCGCTTCCACCAGTGGGCTTACAGCCCCAGCCAACCAGCGAGAGCCCAAGTGGCTGCCCTGAGCCGCATCACCCGGAGCTGGCTGTTGGAAGGAGATGGTCCCGCCCTATTGGATCGAGTGGTGCTGGATCGGTGCATCCGGGCACTGCCCCCTGACGCGAAGAGGTATGTTGCACAACAGGGCCCCCGAACGCTAGAACTGTTAATTGCTCTGGTGGAAAATCACCAGGTCACGCAGGAGATGCTGCGGACCAGCCGACCCGACACAGGAAGAGGGACGACCGGGGGATCCAGGGTGGAGAAAAGCCCGGCCCGGAGAATGGCTGAACCCCTGGAGCCGCGACAGCTCGGACACCCTACAGCGCCCCCTAGGGGACCCACGGAAAGACGCAGGTGCTATACCTGTGGAAGGGAAGGTCACCTTGCCCGGGCTTGCCCCGACCGGGATGAGCCCATGCCCACCGCAGATACGTCAGAGCACCCGGTGTTCCCATGCCGGTACATCACCACCTGCTGGGCACATGAGGGAGCCAGGGCCCCAACATTTCCGGTAAAAATCGGCGGACGGGATACCGAGGCCTTACTTGACTCAGGAAGCATGGTGACCCTCATCCGACCGGAGTTTGCGGGGGGCTCCCGAGGTAAGGCAATCGCCGTGGCTTGCATTCACGGGGACACCAAGCAATATTTCACGGCTGACATTGTGCTGACCACCCCCCGAGGCTCGGTGGCCGTCCGGGCAGGAGTCGTAGAGAACCTGCCCGTTCCTGTACTGGTGGGCCGGGATTGTGCCGTGTTTGACAGGTACTGGAAGGAGTCCCCGGCGAACCTCGAACCAGAGGGCAGGCGCAGACCCCAGAAGAGGCGGCCCCAGCACACCGCCGGGGGTGCTCAACCGGCCTGGGCGGGCCTCTCTGGGGAAGACCAGGCCGAACCGACGGATGCTGTGGTAGAGGGGAGGCAGCCAACCGCCAGTACTAAGGAGACCACCGCCACCGCATCAGAGGCCGTAGCCGAGAACCCCGTCGGCCTGGAGGAGGTGGGCTCAGAAGAGACTTTTACCGAGTTCGCCCCACAGCCGGGGAGCCAGACCGGGGAACAGGGCAGCTGCAGGATCCCAACTTGACGCAGGCCTGGAGGGATGTCCAGGAGATTGATGGGATGCCACGACCAGGGGTGAGTGAAACAACCCCCCCCTATTTTTTGATTGAGCAGGGGTTATTATATAGGGTGTCCCGGGTCAAGGAAGAGAGAGTCCACCAGCTGTTAGTCCCCAAGACGTACATTTCAAAGGTCCTGTACCTCGCCCACACCCACCTCCTGGGGGCCCACTTGGGAGCTGAGAAGACGTATGAGCGCATCATCGAACGGTTCTACTGGCCTGGGGTGAAGAGGGCCGTCGAGGAATACTGTCGCCACTGCGCTGACTGCCAGCTCCATAGCCCCAAGGTAAAGTATAAAAACCCCCTGATCCCTCTGCCCATCATAGAGGTCCCCTTCCACCGCATCGCCATGGACATCGTGGGCCCCCTTCCAAGGTCCAGCCGAGGGCACAAATACATCCTGGTCATCCTGGACTACGCTACCCGGTTCCCGGAAGCCATCCCGTTGCGGACGGCCACGGGGAAAGCGGTAGCTCGGGAACTGTTCCTGCTGTTCAGCCGGGTGGGTATTGCGGCGGAGATACTCACGGACCAGGGGTCCTGCTTTATGTCCACCGTGTTAAAGGCGATGTGCGGCCTGCTGAAGGTGAAGCAGGTGAGGACGTCCGTCTATCACCCACAGACCGACGGGCTGGTTGAGCGGTTTAACCACACCTTGAAACAAATGATGAGGAAAATGATTGAAACAGATGGTAAAGACTGGGACCAGCTGTTACCCTACCTCATGCTTGCCATTCGGGAAGTACCTCAGGCGTCTACCGGGTTTTCACCCTTCGAGCTGCTGTATGGGCGGCGACCCCGAGGGCTGTTGGACCTGGCTAAGGAAACATGGGAGCGCCAACCTTCGCGACATAGCACGGTCATCGAGCACGTGGAGCAGATGCACCTACGGATGTCCCGGATCTGGCCCATGGTCCGGGAGAACATGCAGCAGGCACAGCAAGCCCAGGCCCGGGTCTACAATCGCGGAGCACAGGTGAGAGAATTTCAGCCGGGTGATAAAGTGATGGTCTTGGTCCCAACCCATGAGTGTAAATTTCTGGCTAAATGGCACGGGCCCTACGAGGTGGTTGCAAAACCGGGCCTGTCAACTACAAAGTGAGCCAACCGGGACGCCGCCGCCACACCCAGATCTACCACATAAATTTGTTAAAACGTTGGTATGAAGCTGAACCCCCGCAGGCACAGGCCCTCTCTGCTCACGTCTCCCCACAGGACCCCCCCGAGGTGACGCTGGGGAAGCAGCTGACGGGCCACCAGATCCAAGATCTACGAGAACTCCTGGACCGAAATCGGGATGTGTTCTCAAAGCTCCCAGGCCGGACCTCCATCATCGCCCACCACATCGCCACAGAACCCGGGAAGAAGGTTAGGCTGAGGCCGTACCGGATCCCCGAGGCCCAGCGGGATACCATCCGGAAGAGGTCAGGCGGATGTTGGAGATGGGGGTCATCGAAGAGTCCCGCAGTTCTTGGAGCAGCCCCATAGTCATTGTACCCAAACCCGACGGTAGCCTGAGGTTTTGTAATGACTTCAGGAAGCTAAACGAAATCTCACGGTTTGATGCTTACCCCATGCCCAGGGTGGATGAGCTGATCGAGAGGCTGGGACCGGCTCGGTTCCTCAGCACGTTGGACCTCACCCGCGGGTACTGGCAGGTCCCCCTTACCCCCCAGGCTAAGGAGAAGACTGCCTTCGTGACGCCGGATGGCCTCTTCCAGTACCGGGTCCTACCGTTTGGGGTCCACGGAGCCCCGGCTACCTTCCAGCGGCTCATGGATCAGGTCCTCCGGCCTCATCAGAAGTATGCGGCGGCGTACCTGGACGACATCGTGGTCCACAGTGCGGATTGGGAAACCCACTTGGGCAGGCTAGAGGCGGTGCTGGGGGCCCTCCGGGAGGCAGGCCTGACGGCCAACGCAACCAAGTGCCGTTTGGGTTTGGAGGAGGCGGATTACCTAGGCTATACCGTTGGAAGAGGGTGCGTGAAACCCCAACCCACCAAGGTGGAAGCCATCGCAACGTGGCCCAAGCCCCAGACGCAGAAGCAGGTGAGAACCTTCCTGGGCCTAGTGGGGTATTACCGTCAGTTTATTCCCAATTTTGCCGCCATAGCAGCCCCCCTGCATGACCTGACCTCCAAGAGTCGAAGCAACCGAGTCAGCTGGACGGAAGAAGCTGACGCCGCCTTCGAAACCCTGAGACAAGCCCTCTGCAGCGAACCGGTTCTGGTGACTCCGGCCTTCGATCAGACATTCGTGCTCCAAACGGACGCTTCCCTGGTGGGGATAGGAGCCGTGCTCTCACAGATCCGGGAGGGGGCCGAGCATCCGGTAACGTACATCAGCCGTAAGCTCTTAACTCATGAGCGTAACTATGCCACAGTAGAGAAAGAGTGTTTAGCCGTCAAATGGGCGATGGACAAGCTGCGATACTATTTACTGGGTAGGGAGTTTGTACTAGTCACTGATCATGCCCCACTCAAATGGATGTCGGTGAATAAAGATAGTAATGCCCGGGTTACTAGGTGGTTTCTGGGCTACAGTCTTTTCGCTTCAGGTGGAACATCGAGCTGGGAAGCTCCACGGGAATGCTGACGCCCTGTCCAGACGGGAGGAATGTCTATGGTCAGGCGCTCCAGGTAACGACATGGAGCTGAGGGAAGGGTATGTGGCGCCCCGATCCTGATCGGTGCTCCCCACGTGACCACCAAGACGGCCGAGCCCATCGACACCGGCGGCTGCTGGGAAAAGTCGTGAGTGGGCGGTACTTACCAAACCACAGCCTGGAGACGTTCAGGACCCTGGACAGCACCAGACAGAACACCTAAGGTGACACCAGGCAGCACCATGGACAGGGCTGCAGCAGAGGGAAGGTAAGGGGAATTTTCCACTCTGCTGCACACCTGCAACTGCTTGTTAGATTGGCTGCCGGCGCCCACCTGAAGCTGCTTGCGCTGACGACAGCAGGCTTTTATAGACCAGCACAAACACAGGAAGGGAGAGCTGCTGGGGCTTTCGGAGGAGCTACACCAGGCGACTTTCTGCACCTGGATCAGAGACGTAAGCGGCCGTGGCCACTCTCTCCTCGCGTAGAGGAATAGGTGTGACAACTTATAAACTGTTTTGTGTAACGGAGCAACCGTGAGTCCAGGGGACCGTGTGACCGGGGGCGACGACAGGGACCTCTCAGGGCTGGAGCTGGGAGAAGGTTGGAGCGCAACCACACAGGGGAGGGAGACCTTCACCCCTTCACCCCCTCGCAGCCGGGAGGAGCACCAGTCGACACCTGGAGGAAGGAGCCGGACCCGGACCGGACTGACCAAGCCCCGCCCCCCTAACCGATGTGCTTCTTGTTTCCCTCCAGAAGGAGACCGAGTGAATACCTGGAGTGGAGCACCGATACCCCGACCGGAAGACATTTTAGTTGTTTTTGGCTCCCCCTACCTTTACCCCCACTCGTTACCATCATTAAAGAACGTTTTGTTAATCACTACCTCAGTCTCCCTGCTCTGGTTCTTCTGGACTTCCGTCACTCAACCCCCCGTGGGCTGAGAGAGTTCACAATTGGTGGAGAACGCGGGCACTCAAAATCCACGCTACGGGTTGACGGAACCAGGTAGAAACCAGTTCAAAAAAAAAAAAAAAAAAAAAAAAATGGAGGAGGCTATCAAGGCTGTGCTACAGACCCAGAAGACCCTGGAGGCGGCCATGGTGGCCCTGGTCACCCGCACATCAGAGAACAAACTGAAGCCGCGGGATGTATTGACAAAAATGACCCCCGAGGATGACGTAGAAGCATACCTCGAGCTATTTGAACGCACCGCCCACCGAGAAGGCTGGGCCGGGGAGACTGGGGGGCCATCTTGGCACCATTTCTGATCGGGGAGGCCCAGAAAGCCTGCCGGGACCTGACCGATGCCGAGGCCGCGAACTACAACAACCTTAAAGCAGCCATTCTGGCTCAGTATGGCTATAGCCTGCCAGCCAAAGCCCAGCGCTTCCACCAGTGGGCTTACAGCCCCAGCCAACCAGCGAGAGCCCAAGTGGCTGCCCTGAGCCGCATCACCCGGAGCTGGCTGTTGGAAGGAGATGGTCCCGCCCTATTGGATTGAGTGGTGCTGGACCGGTGCATCCGGGCACTGCCCCCTGACGCGAAGAGGTATGTTGCACAACAGGGCCCCCGAACGCTAGAACTGTTAATTGCTCTGGTGGAAAATCACCAGGTCACGCAGGAGATGCTGCGGACCAGCCGACCCGACACAGGAAGAGGGACGACCGGGGGATCCAGGGTGGAGAAAAGCCCGGCCCGGAGAATGGCTG
>NW_026985922.1:0-9500 GCF_018555375.3 Anguilla rostrata
ATTAATCAAATGTTTTTGAAAATACATTTTGGAGCATTTGCATGTATTTTCAATTACTTTCAAGTATTCATTTTCTAATACAAAGTGTTTGATTTAATGGAACTTAAGGCCAGTGGTGTAATATGTGCAATTGCACCAAGCTGTTGAAAGACTTGCACTGAAAAAAGCACTGAATATCACGGGAACCTCTGCAGCTCTGAAAGTTCAGCCTTTTTTCTTATTAGAGGACAATATTTTGATGAGAATGCATCAAGTGACTATTGTGACCCCAGTCGAATGGTACCAATTTCCATTGTTAATTGGTAGCGAATATCATGTCTGAATTCTATTTTATCAGTGTCTAACCTTACAAAATGTAAAGGATGGCACTGTACATATAGACTGTTGAATGCTCTGACAACAGAAAAGAGGAAATACAGAAAAAGGCCACTAACTTTAAAAATATTGCATGGGTACAAATAAACTGGCAAGTGCTTATCAAGAAGTCTGAGTTTGCCATCCCCCATGCAAAGACATGTCGAATTTAGGCTAATGTCTGTTAGAGGCAGCGCATGGGTTGTTTAAAATTACCAATGTAGGCTACCCATGTCCAAAAGCCAAATTCAACCCCTAGCCCTTCGTAGTTCCTGGAGTCCTCTCAGCATTATAGCTCGCTGACATTGTGCAAAGAACTCTGGGATACCCCCTTCAGCATGAAGTCTACATTGTTGGCTGGTAATTTCTGTTGTCTATCACTTAAATATTTCAAAATATTTTAAAATTGTATTTGCATTTAAATGTATTTTAAAAAAGGCTCTAAATACCATTTGAGATGTATTTGGTTTCCAGGAAAGTATTTATTTAAAGGAATGCATTTTTAAATAGTAGAAAGTATTTAGTTTTCCATTAAAATAATTGAAATATAACAAATACAAAGTATTTGTAAATGTATTTGAACATACTGCAAATTTGTATTAAACTACATTTTCAAATACAAATACGTATTTGTATTTGACCCATGTCTGATACATACACACATACACTCATAGATACATACACGCACACGTGCGCACCCACATAAGTGCACACAAACACATACTCAGATTCATACACACACACACACACACTTATAGATACATACACACATACATTCATAGATACATGCACACACACACACACTCATAGGTATACACACACTTGCATGCACACATTCATACACAACCACACTCATAGATACATAATCACACACATACGCACACTCATTGATCAGCACACACGCACACACAAACTCACGCATTGAAAAGCACACACATGCACACACACTCATAGATGCATATACATTCACACTGCTACTGGTCGATCTGGCACCTGCAAGTCTGTCTGTTCAGCTGCACACAAATAGTCTTCCTCTGACTCATGTCAGCGCAGCCTGATTGTGCGTTGTCTCCAGGATGGCGTGCTTGTTTGTGCCCTCTGGAGTCGACAGCTGGGGCCGTGAAGAACTTTGCGACCTGAGCGTGATTGGCCATTCCAATTCGGGAGAAAAATGCGGAAAAGTATTTTAAAGGAAAAACTTTGTTTGAACACCTTCAATGACACCTTCTTCAGCTGTTCAGCACCACGGTTCCCCAAATCTCAGTGTGATGAATAATGGGTGAATGTGTATTGTGAAGAGCCTGCACCCCATCCCCAAAAATCTCTGCGAAACACAGTACTCTGGCCTGCCGTGATTTTTTTTTTTTTTTTTTAAGGGGGGACTTGCTCTTGTTCCCTTGTTTTTGAAGCCTACAGGGGTCCAGGAGATCAAGCGACACTCAGAGGCGACTTATCTGCTGTTTATTTGGAGATCATGCTAAAGCTAAGCACTACAAAAATGCTTGAGGGAATTACAGAGGAGACATTCTGACTTTTCATCCGGCTGCTTAAAAAAATTTCCTTATTTGTTAAAGCCCTTTAATAAGCACAGGTTCTACAGCTCAATGTTTCTGAATCTTTTAAAAAAAAATTATGAATCACATAGTTAATATATGCATATGAGACAAACAAAAATAAACTTCTTTCCTTCTTTCAATCGTATGTGTTTGTAGAATGACAGTTTATACGAAACAAATAAATATGTAGCAACAAGCTAGGAACAAAAAGGAAAGACAGGCAAGTGTCTGCATATTTAAAGTATATAAAAGTGCTAACCTGGTTAATGGTATTTGTGCAGCACTTTTTGTAGAGGTGCTGTCACAAAGACACTTTTCTGTGTAGTCCTGAAAAAAAACTCCTCAGTTAGAGGAAAAACATTCAAACCACATATAGTCCATGATTTTGGGGCAGGGCTCCTGATTAATACAAAGTCATCAAGCTGTGTGAGGCAGTGGTAAGGAGAAGATCACATGATGACATTAAGTGCAACGTGGAAGATATCGCGTGATAGCTATATATTTTTCTTCCCGGATTCACAGTTTCACTGATGCCAAATGTTCAGTTGTTTTGGGCATGATAACTGATACTCTCAGCTGTTCAATCTAGTGTTGCAGCAGTGTAACATAATGGTAAAGGAACTGGGCTGGTAACTGAAAGGTTGTGGGTTTGATTCCCAGTTTGGGTACTGCCATTGCACCCTTGAAGCAGATATTTAACCAAGACTGCTTCAGTAAGCTTGCACTCATATAAATAGATTATATGAAAAATGTATTCTGTGTAATGTACACTGTGGATAAAGCGTGATAGAAAATACAGCACTTCATGATCAACTTTATCAAAGGACCAAGTTCATAGACTGTAATACTTAATAACATATTCAAAACAAATTAGGGCCAGTGCACATAATGATGGGGATTTGAATGTGTTATCTGAGATCTACCATTTTGCGAAAGGCCATTTCACTATTAGTATTTTACTACATTGCGATATGCTGTTAATCAGAGAGCGCAGATACAATGTCTCATATGTCCATGGATTTTTTCACTGTCCAGAGTCGATCGTGGTTTATGCATTCTCTAATATATCATCTCATGTTCGATCCCACTCCACTAAATTATAGTATCATTTTTTCAATTTCCAACTCAGCTGGTGTCCAGAATAGATTTTTGATTCAATTTAGAGGTTGGGAGTAACCACATAACCTGGCCACCACTTCTGACTCTTATTTTTATTTTATGTCTCCATAGCAACCATGGCTCACTTTGGCTAGCCAAGGCCATATCCTCCTGTCAGTCAATACTGAGCCAGAGGGGGTCAGAAGAGGCCTCGTGATTTACAGAATTATTTTGGAGGGGGGGGTCAGTAGCAACTGACATTACTTCCAGGGTGCCACCAGGATTTTGAGCCCCATGAAAGATCTCACATTGGGCCTCACCACCCCAGAAAGTCCTGTGTTCTAATATTCTTTGAGGGCCCCTGTCAGTCAGGGCCCTTGGAATCGAGGGGTGGGGTAGTAGTTTTGGTGGGCATGATACAGTGATTATGTAAAATGCAGAAAAAATTGCATCAGCTCTTTGGCATCCAGTTAAAATCACCATTACTTATTATTCAGACATCATCTGAACTCAAACACTTTGAAGAGAGAGAGAGAGAGAGAGAGAGAGAATGAGAGAGAGAGAAAGAGAGAGAGCATAAAAGTGAAGCCAGCTGTACAGAAATGCCTTTTCTTCACAAAATTTCTACAGCACGTGCTAATAATGAGTCAAATTCTTTGCTTCAATCAAACGCTTCATTTACTTTAACATGAATATCAGAAAGACCATTTTGAAGAGCAGAGAAAATAGCGGTATGTGAGTGTGTTTGGCCAAACCTGTTCTTGTCCTGGATTCTCATTGTCTGTAGCCTGTCACAGTTATAACTTCTCTGAACCTATGGCAAGTCAGTAGAATTGCAGCTTATAATTCCAATTGAGGACTAAAAGGGGTGCCAAGTTGCTGTGGCTGGTGAATCACCTGTTGCACATTATTCATAACAGATTCAGAGCTTGTTTTGGGCCCTTGGAGAACAGAATGTTTTTTTCCTGATGTGTGGAGCCTAACTGTCAACACCTCTGTTTTATCAGGACAACAGTGATATTTTCATAATCAAATAGTGGATCAGAGAACATTAGGGAACATCAGATCATGGCAAAATTTAATGACTAAAACAGCTAATTCTATAGTCACTAATTTGCCTAGAAGTTGCAGTCACTCTTTCCTTTACTGCAGGGTGTGCAGGTATTTATTTTTACTAAGCACTGCATTAATTAATGAAACCTGTTGATTGTACAGTCAGCTCTTCTCACTTTTTTTACATTTGATTCTGTTGCTGAATTGTAAGGAGAAAACAACCACCCAGCAGATCCTGGGGTTCTCCAAGGGCAAAACTTGCACAGAGTTCATCCAGCATGGTGCCACTTTTGTCATTCCAAAAGATTCTGCTTCTTCTACGAGAATTGTTAATTTATTTGTGTATATTGGACAGCAATATTTTTTCTGAAGTAAAAAAAAAAGCCACTTTTTAAATTCTGTTTAAAAACTAAAACCTCAATCAAATCTCCCTTATTCTCCCTTTACTGAGATTACTGAGACGCTGATGCCTAAAAACAGTTTATCTGTACTGGAACTAGAGGAGAAAAATACAATTTCATGAACAAGAAATATGACCAGCACATGTTGTATATATTTCTTTGAAGGAATACATTTCAGGTTGAGCTATTTCAAATCTTTCTTCGGCCAAAATTCTCCCATTTCCTAACCATAGAAGGCAAAAGAGTGTGTTCGGCACGACATCAGCAATCAGCACACAGTCAGCCTGCAGTAACCTGTGGAAAAGCATGTGTAAGTATTTGAGAGGAGGAATATTTTACTGTCATACTGTTGTAAGCTGCAATAAATCATAATTACATCTTGTGTATAATATATTAATTTTTTCAGTTCAGAAAGTATTTGTTTTCTCCCTTGAAAAAGCCTCTAACAAATATATAAATAATATCATTCAATTTGAGCTTCTTTTTGTCAATGTGGAACATTTATTAAAATAGAGGAGAAATTAAATAAAAATAAAAAAAACTGATTACATTGTAAGGAAATATTCATTAAAGCCTGAACTGTTAAAAACAACTGTTCATGCAAGAACATATGTAACATATGTCAAACAACAACAATAAGATTTTTGGTTAAAAAAATACTATAGTTTGCCCATGTATATCATTTTGCAATGTTGCATGTACACTGTCTTTAGTAAAGTTTTAGTCTTCACCAGATCTAGAACCAAGACATACTGAATGGCGAGGTGGCTTTAAGTTCCTTTGGTCTCTCAAACAGCCTACCCAAAATAAACAAGGATGGCCAAAACAGTTGGTAATTTAAATTAAGACATAAAACATGCCTTTTAAGTTTTTTTTACATTTTGTATGTTTGGTTTAATCTTTCTTCTTCTATTTTTCCCTTTTCACTTTAAAAAAATTCTATTACTGTCACCGTTTTCATGTAGCCTATGTTTTACTGATATTGTGTTTATGGCCTGTCTTTTACTATTTTGTTATTGTCCATGAAATGCATTTCATTGCAACTTCTGTATGAAATGTGCTATACAAATATAATGTATACTTTGTACTAATCAGATATGTTGGGACAGGGTACTATAGTCTGTGCAGTCTGTCTCACAGGCCAGACCCCTGATGGTCTTTACTGTGATGTTGAAAAGTGTGTGGTTGGCACCAGCCTGGTGAAACACGCTTGTAAAAAGCCAAGGGGTTGGGGAGAGTGTGGTGGTGGGAGTTCAAAAGTTTAGAACACTGTAGGTGCTGTTGTGGACAGTTTTTCCTCATTTGCATTTCAATGCGAAACCTGCTTGTTGACTTGGTGCTCAGCGACTACAGCTGCAACACCCCCCACCCAACCTCACTCCCAACTTGCCCCCCCAGCAAAATCCCTCAAACACCCTCCACACACAACCTCCCCCCCAGTCTTTGTTTTGTTTTTTTTTCTCAACTCAAGTTGAGTCCACTGAGTACTTGGTGTGCGTGTGGGGTGGTGGTGGTGGTGGTGTCGACTGGGGGAGGGGGAGAGGGACAGAGAGCTAGGGGGGTTTCAGTAAGGGGGAAGGGGGGAGCGAGGGGGCAGAGGGAGCCATTCAGTTTGTGAAGCCAGGCAGAACACTCAACAGGAAGGAAGGAAGAAGCGGATCTCTTTGCTGCCATTGTCTAGGTGACAGGGCTTCAGCAGCCAAAATGACCGCTTAGTCTATAGGGTGCACTCTGCCGTCCTCCAGAGAAGGCGGGCCCCAAAGGGGGGGGGGGGGGGGGGCATTCAGACAACACTGTGTCTGAATGAGGATTTATGCTAATAACCTCCCTTTATTATGATCATTATTTTATTTTTGCAAGGCATGTAGCAAACATTCTAATCCAGAGTCATTTCAACAGTTTACTTCTTGTTTTTCTTTCTTTCTTTTTTACATTTTTTACATAAAATCCATTGGTACAGCTGCATATATGCTGGAACTATTCAGTTTAAATACCATTAACTGAAGAACATCAGCAGTGCCCCACATGGGATTCAATCCTGCATCTTAAGTATAAACCCAGTTGCCATCACACTACAACCATCACACTACACAAACACCCCATTCTTCATTTTTTAACTGAAGAAATTAACAACCATGGTGTTCTGTCATTATTTGCTCAAGACAAAGGTGATTTGGGTGATTCTGAGGTTCTTCATCTGAAATATTGCCACAGCACACCAATCTGGGCCAAGGCTTTGAACCGCAAAACTTGTAGTCACTATGACTCCTTCATAGGCTGAGCATTGTTTTGCATAGAGTCTCTGATTGCAAGATGGGCTCCACCTGGTGTCCCAAATGCACAAATCATCTCATGGTAAGGTAATCATTTTTGTTTGGAGGAAAACCTTCTGATCTGCTTTCTAATTGATTTTTTGTAGGCTATAGACAAGTTTGGAAATGATTGGCCCATCTAAAATGAGATGACCAAGAGACCTAATGTTATGACTGTTTTCTCTGATAGATCTTATTGACGGAAGGTTGTTTGGCAGAAAACATGAAGCAGAAATACAGTGAGCTCCATAATGTTTGGGACAAAGATATTTTTTCTTGATTTGGCTCCGTACTCCACAATTTTAGATTTGCTATCAAACAATTCACATGAGGTCGATAGCACATTCTCAGCTTTATTTGAAGGGTCTTATTAATTATTTTATTATTATTATACTTTTTGGTTTCACCATGTAGAAATGACAGCATGTTTTATACGTAGCCATTTCAGGGCATTATAATGTTTGGGACATATTAATGTTGTGCAAATGAAAGTATTCAAATTTAGTGCTTTGTCGCATATCCTTTGCATGCAATGACTGCTTAAAGTCTGTGACCCACAGACATCACCAGGTGCTGAATATCTTCTCTGATGATGCTCTGCCAGGCCTGAACTGCAGCCATCTTCAGCTCCTGCTTATTTTGATGGCTTGTTGCCTTAAGTGTTCTCTTCAGCATATGAAGCGCATGTTCAATTAGATTCACATCGGGTAAATGACTTGGCCAGTCAAGAGTTTTCCAGTTTTTGTCTTTGAAAAACTCCTTTGTTGCTTTAGCAGTATGTTTGGGATCATTGTCTTGCTGTAGGATGATGTTGCATCCAATGAATTTGGAGGCATTTCCTTGAACTTGAGCAGATTAAGATGCTTCTTTAACCTTCAGAATGTATTCTGCTGCTGCTATCAGCAGTTACATAATCAGTGAAGTTGAGTGAGCCAGTACCTGTGTCAGCCATACTGTACATGCCCAGACCATAACACCCCCACCACCATGTTTCACAGATGTGTGTGTGCCTGGGGAGGTTGCTTTTGATCTTGGAAGTTACTTTTGGCCTCCAAACTTTGCTCTTGTCATTACTCTGATACAAGTGAATCTTTAAAATGTATTTCCTGTCTGGCGATTGTCCCATAAACTGGTTATTTAAGCAATAACTCAGGCAGTAGTGCCGCAACACCCCTGAGCTGTGATATAATCACAGTATACCACAGCCTGAAGTGAGTTATAGCGTTTTAAAAACTTATGATAAAAACAATATGATAATATATATATATCATAGACACAATCAAACCGGTAATTTAATTACAAGAATAATTTAAAAGAAAGTAATTCTCAGCTACCCGCGCATAGTGCCAGGCAGTTGCTATGCAATGTTAGTAAGCACTCTTTTGTTTTGCAAGACTAGCTAGCTAGCATTAATGAGGTAAAAAGAGTTAATGTTCATTTGCACATTCCCATTGACTGTGCAACCACTGAAAAACTGTCCAACATCAGTGGGATAAATTTGCATAGGTCTGCTGATTGTGTTAGGTGGAAGAGGCGCACGGCTTGGCGTGGTGAGGATGCTGCTCCACCTTTTCCAGTCCCTGAGTTTCAGTCGCCAATAGCTTTTAGGAGAGCCTGTACCTGTGCCTGCTTATGGACATAATCTCTCTTGTCTCAAAATCCAAATCAGACACCGTTTAAAAAGTTTCCATTTTCTAACTCATGATGATTTTTACTTGTAACATTTTTTTATTTTGGCTTTAATGACCACTTAGCCACGGAGTGATAATTGAAATAGAACTGTAAAGGAGCATTAGACGTCATAACAGTGGTATATGGTTATTATACCATGGCTACGAAGAAATCAAATTTGCAGATTTGACCTACCTCTTTTTTAACTTAGGTTATTCACACGTGATGGAGATGTGATAAGTGCTACTCTGTGCATGAGCAGGTGAAGCCTGCCTTAATGTGTACAAAAACAGAATGGAATTTCACGCACTGTTTTACATTTTTAGTGTTGCTAGAGCACTTTGTAAAGTTACACATGCTTATTCTGATATGCTCATGAATGTTGTTATGTAACGATGTTGCAGCCAAAATCAGTATGCATCGTAGTGAAAAAAGGGAAGAGAATTTGGTATAATTAATGGGTGAATTGTTAAATATAAAAGTAAAATATTTTTATTGACAACTTAAAACTACATGCTGAGTCATGGTCTTTATTTGAAGGTAAATGCTGTTGTAGTCTGTATTTCCGGTCACTTGTCTCCCCAGTACTGTCTCTGTGTCTGTGTTCCCTGAGCTGCTTCACTCCCCTGTACTTGTGTGATTTCACTATTCGGGTGGTTCCGGGTTTTCGTGGTTTCCCCCCTTCTTTCCAGTCTCGCTTTACTTCCTGCCTATTTCTAGTTTTACTAATTTCTACTAATCCGATTGTTTGGTGGAAGAGGCGCAGGTTTTCTGGGGGAGGATGTGCTCCACTTTTCCGTCCCTGATTCAGGGGCGCCAATAGCTTTTTTGGAGAGCCTGTACCTGTGCCGATTACATAATTTTCCCTTGTCTCAAAAAACCAAAACAAAAAACCCTTTTAAAAAAATTCCCTTTTTAACTCTGATGATTTTTTTCTTGTAAAATTTTTTTATTTTTTAATGACCCTTACCCGGGTGATAATTGAAATAGAAAAAGTAAAAGCTTAGACGTAACCATGGTATATGGTTATTTTACCAGGCAAAGAAAATCAAATT